>NC_133647.1:166075297-166314164 GCF_009905375.1 Apium graveolens
TACCTTCTTTGAAGAAATGATAACTACCTTCTTTTCTGCTTTGATAAGTTCCAGAAGCCAAAGGTACCTCTCTTTCTTGCCGGGAGTTTTGGCCTCAGCTCCGTTCTTATTCCCATATCAGCCATATCAATAGACGGACAGACTCCCTATCTTTTGTCTTTCTAGGAATTTTAGCAAAGTTCCGAGTAAGCTTCACATATATTTTTCTTGATGTGCATCACATCGAGAACGCCTAACCGGCAAAAACTTCCAACTCAAGTTGAAGAATATAGAAACCTTCTTCCAAACTGGTCGAGCTTCACCTTTCTTCCATCAAGGTTGGCGTTGTGTCTTACCAAAGACATGTCCCTTAGATGTTGTACTCGTCCAAAAACCTGCTCACCAGTTAATGGAATAGGAGCCACATCCTTCTCACAGTATTATCAAAAGCTGTTTTCTTCTTTATATACGGATGATGACGGGGCAGCCACCTCCTATGGCTCTAACCACCGTCTTTCGTAATGAACGAGCCTAGTAGCCTTTGTGTTATCACACAGACAGTAAAGCATTATCCCTTTAATTACATTTCTGACAAGTTCCTAAGGTCGGATATCACTTATTGTCCATAATATATACCCCTAAGTAAGAAGAATCTCATTTATAGCGTCATACACTTTTTCCTGAGCCACAAATGTTGCAGATCTTCTATAAGCGTTGAAGAACACTCGATATCATTCCAGGCTCTGTTGGTCCTGATATTAATAAGCAGAGCATAATACCTTCTTTTCATACAGAGCCAAGGTGGAAGGTTGTAAATTGATAGCAAAACGGCCAACTAGAATAATCAGTACGGTTTCCACGAAAAGGATTGAAACCGTCAGAGGATAAGCTAACCGAAGGTTCCTTCTATCCGATGCAAATTAGGCCACTCTTTATCAACCTTCATGTTTCCGAGTCAGCCGGATGCCTCATTTTACCATCCTTTTGTCGCTCGTGTCATGCCAGTCATTCCTTTGTAATTTGAGGTGTGTTGAACAATTTCTTATTCTTGGTATCACGGGAAATACCATAAAACCTTGGCAGGGACTCCTTCCTGTTCTTCTCCTTTCTTATTCAATTTCCATCTAAAGGCCTTACATATCCGAAAAGTTGTCTCTTCTCATTTATCTACCACGATATGAGACAATTATTCGGCATGCGTGTATCTTCTCATACCCCCATTCCTAATGCACATAAGTTTTCTTTGCTTCACTGAAAGATAAGGGATATTGTTGCCTTCCGAAAGCAAATCCCCAATCACAACAGAACATCGGAAAAACATGAATCAGACATACCATGTTTCACCTTCAAGTTGAATAACTTAACCAACACTTTCATCTTAGTGTAATTCTCACAACCAGGATAGAGAGGTGCATGCTCACCTTTGACATGATTCATGAAATCTGAAGAATGACTCATCATCATCTTCGTCAGCTTCACCCATTCCTGTGTAGGCCGGTTTAAAGATACAGAGGAGTCGCTTTCATCCGTAGAGAACTTTCTTTAGAATTTGCCTCCCCGTGCCATATCCAGCGTGTATAAGTTTCATCTATGCCATATTGAAAAGGTGGTTTTTAAAAGTCCAGCATTCCAAGATTTGCTGTGTGCGCACTTTACATGGACAACTTATTTTTCCTTCATTATAACCATTCTCAAAGGCAAACATCAGTAAATCCTCCACTCCTTTTTTAAACTCTTTTGTTCTTCTATCAGTTGTTAACCATGATCTATCCATCTTTTGATACAAACAAACTGAAAAAAGAAAAATGTAAGCCGTCAAAAACAGAACATAGTACCATTAGACTATATCTTCAACTATTAAACACCAAATTTAACATAGTACATGTGAGCACAAATTAACAACTACAGATTAAGCACAAATTAAACTATAAAATCAACAAAAATTAAAGTAGAGCTAGATGAATCAAGCTACAAGTTAAACTCAAATTAAAATAGAAATTATACATTAAACAGCAACTGCAACTAACAACAATTATACCATTAAACAGAGTAATCCTACCAGTAAACACCAAAGTAACAGAGTACGGGTGAGCAGTGAGCACAAATTAAACAACTACAAATTAAGCAGAAATTAAGCTAAAAAATTCAACAAAAATAAAACAAGAGCTAGATAGTCGAGCTTCAAGTTAAACTCAATTAAAACAGCAATTATACCATTAAACACCAACTGCAACTAAACAACAAATTATACCATTAAACACCAAATTAAACAGAATTAGAATTCTACCAGTAAACACCAAAGTAAACAGAGTACGGGTGAGCAGTGAGCACAAATTAAACAACTACAAATTAAGCAGAAATCAATGAAGAAGCCTATATCTGAAGGCTTACAGAAAAAAAATTCTAAAAAAAGGAACCGAGGAAAAGCAGCTGTTACAGAGTCGAATAATACTCAAGGTCTAAAACTACTCAAGAGAGGCTGTGTCATTATGCATCGAATTGTGCGACGCAAGATAATGGGGAACAAACTTAACGTGTCTTTTAACAACAAAGGAGAGCCGTTTGGTCCTGAAGCGGCAGAGATGCAATCTATATTGGGGTATTGGCAAGAACCAAACCGCCAATATGGCATGATATTGGAAATGTGTTCCTGAAGAGACAAAGACAAAGATTTGGGATTGTGTGCTGGTAGGCCAAAATAAACTTATTAAGTTCATTGACTTTGTCTGCTATAAGTTCATTTTATTACTTGTTTCTTATAATTCTTTTAATTTCTTATGTATGCAGATGGCTTTTGTTTTACCTCCATCGGCCAAGAAGTTGGTTTTACGTTCTGCAGGTCAAAATGGAGGGAGTTCAAAAGTCAGTTGACCACACATTACATTCTTCCTTATCGGGATCAACCTCAATTGTTGGCCTATCCGTCTGCAGATTTTTCTTTCATAGAAAAATCTCATTGGGACATTTTTGTTGCTGAACGCACATCATCTGAGTTTCTGGTATGTTTCTAGTTAGCATTGGCTCATATTTGTTGTTTATCAAACTAAGGATTGGGATATAGTTACTTACTAATTATATTATAAACCTTCTTGTGCTTTTTATGAAGATATGTCATGATGAAGCAGTACAAAGAAGAAAGTTAAGTGTTTATCCACATCGCATGGCTCGAAAAGGTTATGCCAATCTCGAGAATGAATGGGTGAGTAATAGTGACACGACATTCTTACTTTTCGAATACACACTAATTTTCCACACATGTTTATACTATTTCTAAGCTCACCATCTACATGTGAATATAGTATCAATCACATCCAGATGAAGAGGAAGTAGATCGTTCATCACATGGGTCCTAGCAAGGCAGGACAAAGATGGTAACTATTTAAGTGATGATGTCCAGAAAAAGCTGAAGAAATTGTAAGTTATTGATTTGTATTCTACTTCAAAATATTCATTATCTCATGCTTTGTTTTAAACCTTTTACCCTAAACTCCTACCGAACTTAGAATTCAAAGCTCAGACTATGATAATAATTAAAGTACTCTAAATGTTGCAGGGAAAGCTGAAAGCAGAGGTTAAGGAAGGAAAACTGAAAGCGGAAAGTGTTGATGATGTCTTAACACTTGCGCTTAGGAAGCCTGAGCATGGAGGAAGGGTTCGTGGACAAGGAGTTCATGTAAAGCAGTCAACTTACTTTGATCTTCCAAGGCAGAAGAAAGCTAGGACAATGGATGAAAAAATACATGAAGGGATTAAAAGGTTCATGGCGGAGGAGACTCCGTGGATTATTAAAGAGAGAGATGCCTTTTGGGCTGCAGAAATGGAAAAACTCAGGGCAGAGATATTGAAGAAGCCCGTAGAACAAGATGCTACTCCAAAACCACTTCTCAACAAGCAAGCTGTCACTCTGACGGCGGGGTTGTTGTGGATATTGGTGTCAAGAATAAGGATACACCTCGAACTGCAAGGAAGTTATTTCCACTTCAAGAGGAGGGAGGTGTTTAGAAAATCAAAATGATTGATAATTTATTTGTTGATTTTGGGGAGAACTTAAGGAGGCTGGGCCAGCTCATGAGGATGAAAGATGTAATATTGTTGTTGAGAAGAAGACTTCTGAGGAAGTGAAAGTGAAGCTCCAGATACTTGTGTTTGCAAATCGCTATTGGATCGCTCAACAACATTGTTGCTTGTGCGACGATTGATGAAGTAATCAATCTCGATGGAGGAGAGCAGACAATCCATGGTGTACGACTGGGAGAAGAAATGCAAGAGTCTCAATCACTGAAGTCATTCAAGGTGATGCTAGGATTCCCTTTCCTATCGGTGATGAAATTCTAACTGTGGAACAAGCTATAGGAACTTTTATCGCATGGCCGAGAAATTTGATAGTGGCAGGAACAAATACCGCTTCCAATGCTTTGGCGGCTCCAAAGGTGAGAATGTTGTTTTATCAGTATGATTTTTTTAGTATGTTTTTTCCTAATATTTTTCACGTGTCTTTTCTGCAGAAATCCAAGATCAAGAAAACAAAGAAGACATATAAAGTACTTAAACATGTTGAACCAGAGCTTACTGTTGAGATGGGTGCAAATTACCCATCTGCACTCAATCGTTTGTGGACATGGGCAAAGGTTGCCTTGGCTCATGGAGAGACGGTTTCTTTTACTCTATGCAAAGAAGCATTTGGCTCTACAAAGAAGCATGTCATCTACTTATTAGATATTTATGCAGTTTGCACTGGAGGTGAAATGTCAGGGTCTGTCATTTGCCTCTTTATTCAGTAAGTTTTTTCATTAACTTTTTTTTCATATATAGTCCCGTGATTAAACTCATAATATTACTAACTACTGTAAATTTTATATGTAGCTCCTAAATGAGCATGTCAAAAACAGAAGATGACCAACATGATAAGGTTTGTAGATCCCAGCATCATTGGTGCCATCGGATGTGGCACTGCACTACAGAGATCACGTGCACTCGCTGCACAATTTAAGGATGCGAAGAAAGGGCAGTACTTTCTCATGCCTTACAATGATGTGTAAGTTTTAATACTATTGCTAACTTTTCGACAATGTCAGATAATTTTTAGTTTGATACACGATCCTATGTCTTGCTCTTTTTAGTTGATTTGTCGTGAGACAAGAGTTCAAATAGTAAGGTTAAATGTGTTTATTGATCTTGCAATTTTGAACATTTTTATGACTTGCTCAATTTAGGTGTTTTTTGGTGGATTTCATATAAATTTTAATATGATGATGTTTATGCTATTTGAGTTGGTAAGGCGGTGTCAATTAGTAAATTACACTTTAATTTCAATCTTGCTAAGTCGTTGATGTTTCTATTTTTTAAGACGGTTAAAATAGTGAAGTTAAATATGGTTATAATTTTTGCAACTTTAAACAGTTTAATGGCTTGCTGAATTTAGGTGTTTTTTGCTGGATTTTATATAAATTTATTATGATATTGTTTATGCAATTTTAGTTGGTAAAGCGGTGTAATTAGTAAATTATCCTTTAATTTCAAACTTCGTGAGTCGTTGCCTTTTCTATTTTTCAGTAAACATTTTAAGTATAATTACTGAGCTTAAAATTGAAAATATTTCTTGCAACTTTTAGGTTGAATTTTACAGTAAGTTAGGTTTCAATTGCTGAATTTAGGTGCATTCGGGTGCATTTTATATAAAAATTAATATGATTTTGTCTATGCTATTTGGTAAGGCGGTGTGAATTAATATCTTATATTTTAATTAAATCACTTGCTCAATCATTAATCGTTAATGTTTGGGTAAGAATCACTGGACTTTGACTGTTGCCAATCCCGAGGCAGAGATTGTCTACTACATGGACCCTCTTAAACGTCGTATTGCTAACGGAGGGTGGGTGCAAGTCATAGAAAGTAAGTTTAAGTTCTACAATTTGTGTATTAAGTGTTCAACCTTGACATATCATGCACAGTTTGTAGTGGTTTGATTTTTTATTGTCGCAATTCTGGTTGCAGTGCCATTAAATTTTACAAAGAAGATCTGAACAAGCTTGCAAAGAAGAAAATTTTATGGGAGAACATGGCGGTAATAATCAATTTCATCATATATTATTAATGTAATATAATGAGATTGTATGAAAAAATTTATTTATTATCACAGGGAGTTCCAGTCCAGGCAGGAACCAAGGAATGTGGCTTGTTCGTGATCCGTTACATGAAGGAGATCATTGAGGACAAAGAACTTGAGTTTGCTGCCAAGGTGAGATTATCATTTTGATTTTTTCAATTAACTTAATACTCTTACCCTTATGCCTTGTGTAACGCGTACTTTTGTTTTTTCAGTGGATGCGCAGGTCAAACTTGGCTTATACAACTGATGACATCAATGAGATCCGCATTGAATTTGCAAAATATTTCATAAAATGCCACACGAGCTAGGTTGCAGTGTCGGGGCTTTTTATTGAACTAGATATGAACTTTGTTTTTAATTATAACAGTTAATGAATCGTTTGTGAAATTCGGGTTGGTAGAATGAGATTTTGTCTCAATCTATCGATGGATTGAATGGGCTTTAGATTGGTTTCAAATCTATTTCTAGATTTAAGTATTTCGTACGATTGGTTAGTAGTTCTTTTGATGGATGGCTTTTGGGATTAACTAGTAGTTCTTTTGATGGATTTGATGGATGGTTTTTGGGATATTTGTAGTTGGTATACTTTTAACGGATTGCTTAATATTTCGGCTGATTTATTCTAGTGTTGCATCTTTTGGTTATTTATTGTTGATTGTTGGAACAAATTGTTTGGTGTTGGAATTAGTTTTATATTTCGACAGGTGGTGGTTACAATTGGTCAATTTGATATGGAAATTTTTTTACAACAACAGATAATTGTGTTTTCATTCCAAAAATAGCATTATGCCAAAGTAATTGGACAACACTATAACAATGTTATAACTGTTGACTAAAGCTAGATAACCAACTTTGTACAACATGTTAACATACTAACCATTATGCCTAGCACATTCACATAACTGGAAAAGGTTTTAAGCCATTGTCTCAAAGCCTTCTTTACAATATCTCAGGTACAAATTGATGTATGAGATAGGCTTAGAAAACAATTTTAACTGTAAAATGTTGTGGTTAGGCTTCCAAACAACACAACCAAAAATAAACCATTGTTTAAAAAAACAAAAAAAAAAGAACATCAACACACTCACTTCACGTTTAATAAACGTCGTCTACATGGGTAAACCATTGTATGTAGTTCTTCACAACAATGGTCCTTCTAGAACGGTTGTTAATCCTAGTTTTGCACAACAGGTAGAAAACAGTTGTTGTTACTAATTACAATAGCGGTTCCTACGACTGTTCTGATTACATATCAGACGGCTCCTCAATAATCAACGGAAAATTAGCATATCAAACCATAGTGAAAAACAGTTGTATGATTCAGTTTTTCTTGTAGTGTTACCCTCCCCAGACCCTGCGTTAAGCGGGATATAATGGGTATGTTTGGTTTGGTTTGTTTGGTATGACAAAAATATCACTTTTTCAAACTGTTGGCCAAAAATCCCAGTTCATTTGAGAAATGGGTAACCTATAACGCATTTGATGAATATGTATCATGTAAAAAAATAAAAAATTAAAAAAAAATAAAAAGTGGTATTATTGTTATAGTGGTATTCTTGGCCAAAATTTTTAAAAGTGGTATTATTGTTATCTAATATAAAAATGGTATTTTGTCATTTTTCTATAAAAGCAAGTAATCATGTTACAAATGGAAACAAGTTGCATTATACTTCGTTGAATCGTAAAATTTAATCATCGAAACACGTATTTATTTTTAATTTTAATTTTAATATTTAAGTTAATAATTTAAAATTGGTATTAAAAAAAAGAACATAATATTTTGAGGGAAGGATACAATTTATTAGGGTTAACATATATAATTTTATTTTTGATATATAGTTCCATTGTTAAAATAGGTTCATTGTTAGGTTTTTTTTTCTTTATTATTATATTGTTGTTAGCTATATAAACCTATATTCTATAATAATCCATAACAAGATTCATAATAACAAAACCTAACTTTTATCTCCTCTCCCTTTTTTATCATAGTAATAGTACATATGGTTGTTCGATCTGGGATAGGTTGATGAAGGGCAAATTGTGATTGCTTCCACATGTTGGATGGTTCAATATGGGATAGGTTGATGGGATCATATTGTGATGGCTTTCAGATGTTGGGTTTAAAATATATATTTCAATTATTATTGGTTTATCATCTTCTTCTCCAAAATCCAAATCGGTTCTTTGGCTGATTTTGAGTTTTAACCATGATAACTATTTTTTTCCTTCGTATTGATTGGACTTTTGGGGTACAAATATTGATTTTGGTTGAAATCTTTCTTCCGATGGTTTCATTTTATTTTGGTTGGGACTACGAGTAAGCAAACATTTTCATAACCGTCCAAACCAACTATTTCAAACCACCCAAACCGAAATTTTATCATTTTATAACGGTTTAGATCGGTTGTGGTTTCATTTTTCCAAAACCCGAAAAATAACGGTTTAGTTTAGATTTGTCTTTTATACCGCCCATTATATCCAAACCACCCGAATATATTAAAATATTGTAATTATATATTTTGAGGATACATATATTGCATGAATTATTGATTTGTATTTGTATTTGAATCCATATTATGTTAAGTACACTGGATGTTAAATATTAAAGTTAGAAGATCCAAATTATTACATAATGAACTTGTTTAATTGATAATTTATTAACCTATTAAATTTTTAACCTAGTACATATATGCAAATATTTTTCATAACGGTTTAAACAAAAACTAACCAACCCCAACCATTATAATTTGGGTGGTTTAGTTATGTCTGTAATGGTTACTGTAATAGTTAAGTCAAATGTAAAAAACTAAATTTGGTTTGGATGATTATAAGCTCCAAACCCACATATTCCACCTGATACTCACCCTAGTTCGGACTCTTGTACACACTCTTTGATGATATTGACTCAGCCATAAAAAATTAGTAATTATTTATTTCCATCTCATCTTCCTTTTCCTTTCTCCTGTTTATATGTATATCTTTTTCACCTTTTATTTTACTTTCAAGCCCTTGGCGGGGTTGTTTGAGTTTATTTGGTGTTTTAGGCACGTTGACCTAAAATTGTTTTACTTCATTTGGTATTGTAGTTTTGAATTTGTTCCATTACGTGACTCTACTTTTTGTTTGACAAACCCTCGATTCATCATAGTGAGTTTGAGGGTGAATTTTAACATATATATTATTATTATTATATTATTATTATATTATTATTATTATTATTTTTATTATTATATTATCATCATAACATATATATTATTATTATTATTATTTAACATATAATATTATTATCATTATTATTATATAGTCCCATTATTATAATAGTTTCCTTTTAATGATATTTTCATTTATTATTGTTTTGTTGTTAGCAATATTATTATTTTTTTGTTGACAATCTAAGTCTCTATTCTATCATAACTCAGAATAAGTTGCATCTTAATAAAACATAACTTTTCTCACTTTCTCTATACTTTGTCAACTAGGTAATCAAAGATAGGGAAATGAAGATAGGATACGAGGAAAAATCTAGTTTCTGAAGTATGAAATGAAATTTATCTATCCTATATTATAATATAAAATAATAAAATTTAGTTGGGTTACGGTACTTTGTTAATTACTTAATTTACTTTCTTCACTCCCCATTCATTAATTTACTAAATTACCCTCATTTACTCTACTAAATTTAAAATTCTGATTTATTATTCTATTAAATTAAAGTCAAATAAGGTTAATGACCAGATTCACAGTTATTCGTAAATAATTAGAGTACAAAAAAACATGGGGAAACTACCTAAAATACATATATTTTCAAACCTATTTCAAAATACTATCATTTTCAAAATTATTTTTAAAAATACAATATTTAAGTTTTATTTTCAAATATACGGTTTGCAACCAGTTATGCAACTTAATTTCAAATTTTGAAAAATTTGCAACTGAATCAATCTTAAAATCAAATTTGAAAAAAAAAGGTTGTATAACAGTTTGTAGAAGATACAAATTGTATTTTTAAAAATAAGTTTAAAAATGATAGTATTTTTTAAATATATTTTAAAAAATGCTTCATTTTTCAAACTGAACAATTTACTATATTGATACAAGTATACAAAATTATAGTACACAACTAACTTTTAATTATCTTTTCTACCTAAAGAAGTAATGGATGACAATTGAATATTATTGACTTTGTGTATTCTCATTTTGTAGAACAACTTTATAATCCATCTTGACAAAAATAGGCTTTTCAATGTACACCATTATTAATATTTAACCACTCATCCGATTATACTGATATTTTATTGCACAAAAAATCATTTAAAGCATTGATATTGACGAGCATGAGTATACATTTAAGTTTGATTTATGTTTAACACATCTCTCTTCAACTAGAAGAGCAAAAGAAGGAGCTAGGCCGAGACTAAGAAGAGACGAGACCTAAACTAGATGTCCTTCCGATACCTAAACTTGGTAACTTAAAGTATTTTAAATTAACGAGAAGTGGCAAAGGCGAACTGACGGAACCTTTAATACGGTTCTGATAAATCCTTAGGGCGGTGTGTGATCCCAATTTCCAAAAGCACCAGGAAAGATGATGACGTCACACAAATCAATACGTGTCAAATTTTCGACTAGAGGTAAAACCATCTTCTATTGTATTCATGTTGGTTCAAAAGTAATTATATATATCTTAAAAACTCACATGTTATAAAAAGTAAATATATATTCTCTGAAATGCTCGATTACTCATTGGTTTGTTTATAGTTTTAAACACTAATATATGGAAGAAAAGAAGGCAGAAAATGTTTCTATTGATGGCATTGATGGGCACTGAGGTTGCTTTCGTTAATGTTGCTGCATAGTGGATTGGGTTTAATTCAAATGACCATAAATTTGTTATATGCTTGGATACCCAAGAAGTTATGATTCAAAAACTCTGGGATTCAGGCTACCAGTAATATTTTCTAAATTCATTGATAAGTATGCCTTCATCGGGCTCTTTGGAGCATTTTCAGGATAAGACAAAGTTGGCAATCACAGAGGTTTTGGCCAGCGCTGTTAGAGCATCTCCGATGA
Source organism: Apium graveolens (assembly GCF_009905375.1). Taxonomy (NCBI): domain Eukaryota; kingdom Viridiplantae; phylum Streptophyta; class Magnoliopsida; order Apiales; family Apiaceae; genus Apium; species Apium graveolens. The sequence continues at coordinate 166,086,456 of NC_133647.1, forward strand.
GTGTGTCTACCAAAGTAGCCAAATCATTAAAACTACTAATATTTTATTTTCTCTTTCTTCTATTGTAATTTTGACACATTTTTTATTAGTATTTACTCCAATGGTTTGCAACCCAAGTTGCCACAATATTCATACATTATATTTTTTAAACTAGATAGGAAGTTATATCTCTGGTTGAGATATTTGTATTTTTTCCATTTAGCATTTTGACACTCTTTTGGGCACCTCCATTGGCGATGCTCTTAATGGAAATGAATAGTTTAACCATAAAACGGTAGCGGTTTTTCTCTTCCAGTTTCGTGCTTCATTGCCCCAAATAATGATAAGCACGATATTTCATCAAACTTATGTCTGGTTCCTAGAGAATCTGTACGAAGTTGATTCATATGGAGGGGAGTTGCCTTGCTGTCATGTAGATGAACGAGAACTCGAGAAAGGAAAGTAAAGTGCTTTGATGGCAATCTATAGGCTGGGTTTGGTAAGTTCAGTGTTTGTTAAGTTATATTATTGTTATATTCTGGTTCATTATTATTTCTTTATTCAAATATATCTTCATTTGGCGGGTTCCTGTAAGTTCGGCTCTCGATGATGTAAGAAATGCTTGCAATCAATTTGAGCGAGTACCCTTAGTGTGTTTGAGATGGAGCACCTTGGCTCATATGAATGGTGCGTGAAATAAAATAGAAAAACGTACAAACCATTAAGCCAAGTAAGCTTCACACGTGGTGTAGAAGTTGTAAGTTTTTCTTTTTATTTCACGAACAATCACATGAGCTATAAAGCTCCCTCTCTCACCGATCGGGGAGCTCTCTGAAATAGAGTTGAAGCATTTTCGGAATTGAATCAACAAGAAGCGCAGTCAAACATACAAATATTACAACAAGAAATAAAAATAAAACTCAATATAATGATAAGATCAACGAATAAACACTGAAATTACCAAGACAACACATGAATCTTTTTCCTCTGGCACATCTTTATTTCATGGTATATAGAGGACACCAAGGCAGTTCCTCATGTATATAAATCAATTTTGTCCAAATTTTTTAGAAACTGGGCGTAAGTTGAAAGAATCTCGTGTTTTCATTGTTAGGGACAATGAAAACACAACACATTATTAGGAGCACCGTGATCTTTCAGTGATTAAATTTTTTCAATCACAATAACATAAATGATTAGAATCTCTGTAAATGACAAATTCGTCTTGTCCCGAAAATGTTTTTCAAAGACCCTCGCAAAATCATATTTGTCTATGGATTTATAAATTATTATTGGTTCACTCCGGATTGTCAATGAGCGGACGCATCGAGGATCACACCTAAAACCTTTTTATCAAAAGTGAAAACTTGTCTCTCATAGTTGTAATACTCATTAGAAAAGATGTTTTCTAGGAAGCAACCAAGTGTATCAACATCCTCAATGTTTACGAGAGGAAATATCCCTAGATTATATCGAATTGTGTACGTTACGTATAACTTATTAGATAATACACTGTATGTGAGAATAATAGTTTGATCAAATCTATTTTAAATATATAATTACTAGCTCATATTTGAATTAAAATATACACAATTTTTCCCAATTGAATTCAAAAATGAATTTGAATTTTGTTCATTATTAATAAATCACATATAAATTCAAACTACGGTTGTACGTTCAATCCGCCCAACCCCATCAACCGTAAAAATCACCCGCAGGCCGCAACCAATCCGCAGAGTACAGTTAAGCGGGTAGTCGTGAATGTAATTTTAGATAACTATTAATCTGTTGTTTGGTTGCGAATTTATTATTTTAAAAATCGTGAAAATCCAACAGCACCTGCAACCGCATATTATAAATTAAAATATACATATAAATAAAATTACTGAATTATTGAAACTTGGACTTGGGTCAATATAAATGAAGTTCATAAAGTTTTATACCAACTTTTATATTTCAGGATTAGTTTTTCTTTTGTAATATGTCACTGGACTCTTGAATTTATTTGTCATTTAAGCTTATTGAATTTTTAGGATTATTGAATTCTTCTATAAAGCCTTATAATTTTCATATGCAATATTTATTGAAGTAAGTTTTTTTTATTTGAGTGGTTGAACCGCAAAACCAGCTGCAATTACTTGGGTGGATTTGGTTGGTTTTTTTATACCAACGGTTTGGTTGCGAATGGAGATATTGGAAAACCGATAGTTGTGGTTTGGTCTAGTTTTTACCCTCTAACCGAACCAAGTCGCACCGCTTACACCCCTAATTCAAACCCTTACTATGCAGATTCTTAAGCGGTTCTCCAAAACTAGGATTTTTTTTACAAATTCCAACAAGGGATTAGTATCAAATATCGTGGATAATTCCAAAATGGGTCCCCCTCAACTTCATTTTACAGCTGTTTATGAGGTAACAATTTAATTTTTATGAACTTTTATGAATTCATTTCATAACCTTTGTATAGTCGTGATTAGCTAATTTATTAGAATAATAATTATAATCCAAAAATTAGTAGAATAATATAATCTTTCAGGGGATCACGGTTTGAGTGTAGAAGAATGGGTCAATATTTTTTTTAAATAATTACAACATGTTTAATTGATTTTAGTACATATAATTGGGTGGGTACTTATGTTTATATGTACAAAATTATAATTTTGATCAAAAACATGTCTATTAACTATCAAGTATCTTTATTAAGAAAAATCTAAGTTCTTACTCAATTGAAAATTAATCGAACATTACAATAAAAACTCGGTCTTAAATTGTTCTAATTAATTTCACATTTTTAATAGTAGATTTTTATGTAAAAGTATTCATTTATAAATTTTACCAGGTCTTAATAACTTTTAAGTATTGCCAAAGATTCTTTAGACAAGTACATTTACCAGCTTTACATACCATTTCATACATATTAACTACTACTTGCTCTGAGTTATTTTGTGGATACATATTTATGGATGATACCACAGATAGGGGTGGTAGCTCCGACGGAGATGGCTCTGATAGCAGCCGAAGAAAGAGTCATCACCAACGACACACGCTCAGAGGCTTGAAGGGTATCGTAATTTATGACTAGTGTTTCATTAAATTTTTTTAGGAATTTAAATTTTTTCAAATTATTTCTTGATGAAAAAATTGTTGTGAATCTACAATTTTGTTTAAACGATTTTTGAAGATGTTGAGTTTTGTGATTGAATATATTTTATTTCTTGAAATATAATGTGAGTGCGTAGTTTTGGACTATTCAATTATTTCATGTTTTAATTAGCGAAAAAATAAAATTATTTTATGACTAATCTAAGTAGAGCCGTAAAGGTAAGGTATCGTTACATCTGACATCGAGAGATCCTTTGTCTACTACTAGTGGATATATGGCATATGTTTGTTTCAGTTGTAAGGTGACGAGTCCATTTATTATTTCTAATAATTTCTTTATGTGTTTAATTGAAGGGCGTTTCGGGAATGTCCCCATCCAGACGAGAAAATGAGGATGGAGCTAAGTAAAGAGTTGGGATTGTCTTCTCGCCAAATTAAATTTTGGTTTCAAAACAAAAGGACACAATTAAAGGTTCGTTGATATTAATTTATTTAAGAGAACAGGTTTGTATCATTGGAGCTGTGTACTCCACTGCAATTTAGTCAAACTTAAGTTCATGCTCTGTAATTACTTAGTTAAGTATGTACTGCAGCTTAAAAGATATGAGAACATAGTTGCCAATTACAAGCCGCTAATGGTGGATGTTTTTCGTAATGCTATGGATGAACTGATCAAGCTTGTACAAAGTGATTCACCTTTCTGGATAAGATCATCAGCTGATGGGCGCCAAGTTTTAAATCTTGAATGTTATGAGAGCATTTTTCCCGGAGTTGCTAAAAGTCCTAATGTTCGCATTGAATCATCAAAAGATTCAAGTGTTGTGATCATCGATAGTTTGGAATTAGTTGATATGTTCATGGATGCGGTTAGTTTTTGTATTCTTTCTATTATTATATTTGGTTAACACCTTATTAAACACCAAAATGCTATATAATATTTTGGTGTGGGGATGTGAATTATTTCTGCTTTGCAGAACAAGTGGATGGAATTTTTTCCTAATATTGTTTCGAGGGCAACAACACTTGAAGTTGTATCATCCGGATTGACCGGCAGTCGGAGTGGCTTGTTACAACTGGTTATATATATACATATATTCAATCCATTCATTTTTCTCCGCTTTTGTATAATCTATGTATATATTATGGTACAAACAGCTTGAAAATGAATTTGCTCTTGTTGTAGATGTATGAAGAGTTGCAGGTGTTGTCCCCATTAGTACCAACCCGCAAATTCTATTTTCTTCGTTTTTGTGAGCAAATTGAGCAACATACATGGGCTATAGTTGATGTTTCCTATAACTTTCCCCAAGAACCTTTTTCTAACTCTCAAAGTCCAGTTCGTCTTCTACCTTCTGGTTGCTTAATTCAAGACATGCTCAATGGCTGCTCGAAGGTCTTGCTAAGTCTTTAGCAACCGTTTTTTTCCTCTTTTTTGTGTTTTTTTACTCGACCATCTTAACATATTTCATGATGACAGATTACTTGGATTGAACACATGGAATTGAAGATATAAGACCAATTCATAATCTTTACATGAAACATGTATGTAGTGGTTTAGCATTTGGTGCCACAAGAAAGCTTGCTACACTTCGAAGAACTTGTGAAAGGCTTTCTTGTTTGATGGATGTTAGTAATACTTCCTATTTTGGAGGAGGTAAGCCATCTACATGCTCTGCATTTTATTTTTTTCTATATCTATTTAGTGGTGCCTTGTGACACAAGTATATGAAATTGATTTAACACCTGATTTCCAGTAATTACATCCACTCATGGCAAAAGAAATTTGATGAAACTTTCCCAGAGGATGGTTAAGACTTTTTGTTCTAGCATCAACACAGTTAATGGACAGCAAGTGATGATCTCTGGGATTAACGATTTGGAAGTATGTGCAATGCTTCAAAGGTGCACTGATCCTGGCCATCCTAACAGCATTGTTCTGAGTGCAGCAACTACTATTTCCGTCCCATTTGCTTCTGTAGAGGTTTTCAATTTCTTCAGGGACGGAAGAAACCAACCCCTTGTAAGATTTATGATACAAAGTTTCTTTTTCTGGTGCAAAGCTTCTTATGCATATCACTCTTACAAATAATCTTTTGTTTGTTTTTTTGATCAGTGGGATGTTTTTTCTAATCATAATCATGTCAAAGAGATTGGCCATATTGCGTGTGGATCTCATCCAGGGAATCGTATCTCTGTTCTCGGGGTGTGATTTTTAGCCTTTTTTTGCTTTAAGTTATACTTGCGATCTTTATCTTATTTAAAGGCAAGGATTTTTTAGGGAGCCCCTTACAGAGAACCCTAATTCTCAGGAGAACATGTCTTGAACAACATATAATTGTTTTTATACTTGCCCCGTTTAATTAAAGCAATCTTACGATTGGCAGGCCTCGGGTACCAGCCAGAGCAACATGTTAATACTTCAAGAAAGCTGCATTGACTCATCAGGTGCCCTTGTTGTGTACTGTCCTATAGACCCACATGCCATCAACATAGCCATGAGTAGTGAAGACCCCTCAGTTGTCCCAATCTTATCCTCTGGATTCGCAATAGCACCTGATGCTGGAGAAAATCTGGGTCCTGGAGAAATGTCAGCTGGATCACTTGTTACAATAGTGGTACAAATTATCGTGAGCAACTTGACAACAGGTACGATGAGCCAGGAGGCGGTGAATACAATAAATCACCTGGTGGGAAACACTATAAGGCAAATAAAAGCTGCCTTGAATTGCTCTACTTGTAACAGTGCTATATGTTAAACCAATATTTAGTTTTAAACTGACTCTGGCTGTTTACCAGTTTCCTGTGTAAAAAAGTTCAGATGTCAACTGTTAAGAGATATAAGGATTAAAAGTCTTCTAGCAAACAAAGTAGAAAATGGTTGGTGTTATGGACTTTCATTCATCTAGACTTGTAAAGAGTTCTACCTAGTCACTGAATAACAAATTGATCGGTTACATAAAAATCAGACCATTGATATAGATGGGAAAAGAATCAGGATTCCAGGACACAAGTTGCTAAGCAATAGGATGGCAACATGCATAACAAATGTAGAAGCATTTAGACTCCGGGCTGCAGATCTCGAAGAAGTCCGTTCCTGAGAAATCCATGTGTTAAAGGTACATCTGGAAATTTAAAGAAAACTTGCCTGTACATTTCATTAAAAAGTTCTTACTATAGATGAATGAGGTATTTAACTACTAGTCTACCGGTAAGTGAACTATTACGTTTGTCGTCCGAATCTACTAAGGTTGAGGAGCAGTATATGAACAGGATGTTGCATTAAAGATATCCCTGAATTTTTTTGGTATTGATCGACAATTAGGAATCAAGTTGTTCCCAACCAAGGCTTCACCACAAAGGTTGTTCAATGAGGTGCACAGCATGTTCAAATTTATGTTACATAACGTCTTGTTTTGGGGGGTGAAGTGCTTGAAGGTTTCCGGGTACTTGTGCATAATGCAATCGAGTAGGTAGACAAACTCCGAGTTAACCTCATGGCCCTGCCATAACCCAAAATCTCTATTCCCCTTGGAAGAGCATAACGGATTTTTGTCCGTCCGTTCAACTGGAGCATCATTTTGTCTGGCCCTGTCGCCATCAATTCGGGAATTTTCCATAACAAGCTGTTCTCGCACCCCTATGTCCACGGTGTTAGCATACACTGTTCCATTTATGTATTGACAATCACCCAGCTCCTTGGCTTTTTCAGCCAAGGGATCGTGTACTGCTGCATTTTTAGCCATAACTCGTGTCTGAAGAATCCCGTTCTTCTGGAAAAAATGATATATCTTAAACTGACATAAGAAAAGGGTAGCTTTACATGATATTTTTGGTTCTACCAAATATAAAGTGGAATATTAATTAGTGCTGCACACACTATAGCAGTGGTGTGTAACATCCTAAAAAGGATACTTAGCATGCACTATAAGTATAGAAATAACTATTGGTTGATGAGCATAGCAAATTAGCAATTAGCAAGTTTAAAAACATCACAGGCATATTCAAATGCAAAAATTCTCAGCTGTACAAGGACGAGTAAAGGCTTCTTACAACTTGGAGTGCGATCTAACAGCTAGGGAGCATGAGCAACAACCGTCCACCTCAAAGTTTAGAACAGAAGCGATAACAGATTTTACCATATAATTTGGTGAAGTTTTGTACTTAACTTGAATTGAAACATTAATGCTGAAGGTCAAAACTAAAAAAGATAGATCGTATGTTCTGCAACTACAACAAGAACTATCTGCTGATGAGCAAAACAAGTTTGTAATTATCATGGGCCTATTCAAACTTTGAACTCCCTGCTCTGAAATAGAGAGATTGAATAGAAGTTTGTAAAGAGGGATCAGATTGAATGTTTATTGGAGGTTGGATCTGTGACTATAGCTATGGTTAATTAAATTTGTTAAAGAGATAAGAGGCATGCTTAAATTATTTTACCAAAGGGCCAGAACTTACACAATGAAGTATCAAACTATCACTAGTATCTTTAACCAGAGAAGCAAATGAAGACATTGCTGATATTACCAAATGAAAATTTTACATAAAGTTACTTTCATGCTCTCTAGGTTAAAGGAAAGATTCTTGGAAGTGCCGAGTCCCGTAAGCATATGTGTAAACGGCTGATAATAAATCTACTTGTCTACACCCCGCATTCTGAAACCAACCATTTAAATTTATATTGACATACTCCAACTCAGGAATTCCAAACGTGATTGAAAATATACCAACACAACTTAAATTATAGAGTTGTGGAGGTGAAACCACAATGACAGGAAGTCCTGATATTGAGGTTTAGGAATTGAGGACAAGATATGATATGATCTTGTTGCACTGACTTCATGGCCAAAACTAATGTAAGGTTTTTGAGATTGGTTTTTGAGATTGACTAGGGAAGAGAACAAGTCACTCGTATTCTTGGGAGTACATTAAATATCCAGATGTAGAGTTAACAAAGCTGGGAGATTCCAAACCGTTCGGGGTAACTTACAATGATAAAGATGGAGAGTTGTTAAATTAGGCAAAAAGAAAGAAGTTTCTGATAAATCCCAAAAGCCAAGACTCAGCGTTCTTAAAGCAGGCAACGAGGTCAACCATGATTCATGTAACTTGTAATCTACACAATACTCAAGTGTGCAAACTCTCCACTTTTCAATTACACATCCACGAAACTTCTTCTTGGAAACACTCTGCTTTACGGTCAATACATTTCCAACTCGGAAAGATGAGACTGGTGGTTTCGGTTAGAAAAAACATGGCGAATATACATAGAAAACCGAGAATAATCTTTAAAAGAACCATACCAAGCAAAACCAAGATAAGAGAGAGTAATCCAAATAAACTTCCATCATTTCGAAAGTGTTAGAATATATATTTATTCTATATTATTAGTGATATATTATATTAAGGTTGTTTCGTAATTTAGCTTGTAACAGTTTATTATATAAACACTGAGACATAAACACTGAGACATGTATCCTGATTATTAAGTATTATAATAAAACCCTAGTTATTTATTTTGTCTCTCTACTTTTATCATGTTATCAAAAGTTAGGTTATGGAAAAATTAGTTCGTTAATTGCTTTATTTTATTTGAGATTGTTTATTTTATTGTCATGGCTTTTCGTAAAGATGATTCTCTTCGGTTAATTAGTGTTCAGTTGGATAGTACAAATTATTCATATTGGAGTTATGTTATGAAAAAAATTACGTGGTAAAACTTTGTGGAGTTATGTTCGTGATAAGGATACTAAGACTAAACCAGCAGATACTAAGATTGATGATTCTGCAAAAGCAATTGAGGTTTGGGAGGCTGAGAATTTGAAAATTATTACATGGATTAATAATTGTGTTACACATTCTATTGGTGCCAAGTTAGGAAAGTATGAAACGACTAAAGAGGTATGAGATCATCTATCTAGGTTGTATACACAATCCAATTTTTCTAAACAGTATCAATTAGAGATGGATACTCGTGCACTTCAACAACAAAATACTCTATTTAAGAATTTTATTCTGTCATGTTTTCTTTATGGGATCAGCTTGCATTGACTGAACCAGCAGTATTGACTGCAATAGCTGCTTATGTCAAGAGAAGAGAAGAACAACGTTTGGTACAACTTTTAATGGCTCTTCATTCTGATTTTGAACCTTTGCGAGGGTCAATTTTGCGTCGTACTACACTTCCATCAGTTGATTCTATTTTTAAAAAACTTTTAGCGGAGGAGATTCATATTAAATCTGACGGTGCTAACGAAAACTTGTCATTCGATACTCCTTATATTTTTTTCGTTCCTCCTCGATCATCCGGTGGTATTCAAAATAGGTTTATTCGGCCTCTTCAAGAAAAATGTTCTTATTGTAAAGATAAGGGTCATTGGAGGTCTTTGTGTCATCAACTATTGGCTATGCAACAACAGTTACGTCAGCAACAACGACCTTGGACATTTCGTTCACCTCAGCAACAACGTCTTTGGACACCTCGTTTACCACGTCAGCCTCAGCATCCTTCGGGGCCCGCTACTTGGACACCTTGACCGCTACCCGCTACTAATTCAGTTGCTGCTTTTATCAGAAAGAACACTGCTTTGTACAGCTTGTTATGCATCCAAAAAATGAGTAGATCTTATGAATAAGTTCATCTGGCAATCCACCAATTCTGTCTTCACATTCATATTATTAAAACTTAGCTATTAAGTTTTATGATATGCTGTTAGTTAGTGTACCACATCAGCACATTCTGTTAGGATCAAGCTGGCATATGGTGTATAAATAGGACAACACTCTACAGATTGTAATATAGTTTTAGATACACATTTTATATAACTTTGTCTTCTTCATCCAGTAATACAGATGGTTACAATCTATGTTCATAGCTTCGTTTATCATATTATCAGAGCTTCAATGGTGATTGATCCTTCATTTTCGCTTGATTCTCGTGTAATTTCAGGTGTTTTCGACTCCTTATTTCTAAGAGATTGATTCATTTCTGTTATATCGGCTTAGTTGTGTTTACGAGCTTTATCTCACTTATGATTGATATCTTCTTCATTCTATTCATTGATCTATTACTTTATCGATTTGTTCATCGATCTGTTATTCTTGTGATTCTCGATCTAATTCCTCTTTCTCGATCTGATCTCTTTCCGATTAATCTCTCTTGATTTTTTCATCAATCTGTATTGATATAATCTCTCTTGATTTCTCAATTTCTTTTTCTTCTGAATCAATACTAAATAATAAAAGTTAAAAATCGCCTCTAGTAGTACTAGTCCTTGGAGTAGACCTCTCGTATCGCCTAATCATGATTCTTCAAGTCTATTTTACATACATCCTTCGGATGCTAATACATCTCATCTTGTTTCAGTAAAGTTCAATGGCACAGGTTACAATAATTGGACGAGATCGATTATGTTATGTCTTTCAGTAAAATATAAATTAGGATTTGTTGATGGTACTGTTATTAAACCACATGTGACATTTGTAGACTTCAAAGCTTGGGAAAGATGTAATGATCTAGTGTGCTATTGGTTACTCTGCAATTTAGATGCTACAATTTTAAGAAGTGTATTGTTTTTTAAGACAACTAGCGAAATTTGGTTGGATTTAGAGGATAGATTTGGCTATGCCTTAATGACACAACTCTTTTCCATTGAGCAACAATTGGTTGATTTACATCAAGGATCTAAGAGTGTGTCTGATTTTTTTACTGAGATTAAAACTCTACGGGATTCAATGAGTCATATTAGTCCTTTACCATGTTCTACCTGTAACTAGTGCACCTGCAATGTGACACAGAAATTTTTTCAAATGCAGTAAGATCGCAGACTTTTGCGATTTATGATGAAGCTGAATGATAAGTTTGCCACTATCAGAGGTAATGTGTTGATGCAGCAACCACTGCCTAGCTTGTTTAATGCCTTTAGAGTTTTTTCACAGGAAGAAAGACATCAGGAGTTATCTCAGCCTGTTGGTCAACCTGATTCTTTAACATTCATAGCTGGAAACAGAAGGAATTTTAGAAGTAGCAACAACACTACCAATTTTGGGTTTCAGAAGCAAAACATTACTCCTTCTGGTACTGGAAAAGTTTATGGTACTAATAATAATGCCAAGAAAGGAGGGAACTATTTTTGTACACATTGTAAAGTGAATGGTCACACTGTGGATAGATATTTAAAAATCCATGGTTACCCTGCCAATTTCAAGATTAATAGGAACAAAAAACTGGCAGCATTGTCTTTTTCTACTTCTGATGACAAAACTGACAGTTCTACAAGTCAAGCTTTTTCTTCTACTCAGTATTAACAGCTCATTGATTTACTTAACAAGCAGTCTATTTCTACTACATTTAGTGGAATTTCTGGATCACAAAGTGCACATGCTTCTCAAGAACATGTTTTGTTAGCTGGTAAGCTTTGTTTGTTTGTTGATAAGTATGTTGCCAAGTCGAATGAGAAAGATATGTGAAAGATGGGGATTTACCTTTCTTAGGGAGAATGAAAGTAATCGAATCTAACGCTCTTACGGGCGTATAACAACGAAGTAAGTGAATAACCAAAGAATTATAGTACGTCGTCCTTCCCTGAAATAGAACTTTCGAGAGAGCCCGTTACTTCACCAAGATAGACTTAAAGTCGGGATACCACCAAGTGCAAGTAGTGGAAGGCGTTGGAAGACTGCGTTAAACTGAATGGTTGATTGATAGTTGTGCTACTGGTCATATTTGTTCTCACCTAAAAATGTTTACTACTTACAAACCTGTGGCTGGAGAAGAATATATAGTCATACCAGATGGTAGACAGGTTCCAATTCTCCATGTTGGTTCTGTGCAAGTTAATCATAAATTGATTCTTCATAATGTGTTGCACATTCCTCATTTTCAATACAATTTAATTTATGTTCAGAAATTATGCAGGTATTTGAATTGCTCAGTTAAATTTGAGGTCAACACTGTATGATACAGGACCTTTTGCCGGATGAGAAGTAAATTCTTCTTGGTAGTTCACAGGGAGGACTTTATTGTACAACAAGAATTCATGAAACAGCTCCTAATAGCAGCACATGCTTGAGTATTAAAGAAGATATTAGCATATGGCATTTATGATTGGAGCACTTACCTTTCCATAAGCTGAAGACTATTCCAACTCTTTCAGGGATTCAACATCTTTCTGTTAAACTCATTTGCTAGATATGCCCATTGGCCAAGCAGACTAGAGCTTCTATTTAATTTAGTAGTATTAAAATCCAGTGTGCATTCGAGTTGATACATATAGAAGTTTGGGGCCCTTACAAAATCAAGTCTCATTGTAATCAATTTTTAACCATTGTGGATGATTATAGTCGCTTTACTTGGGTTCATATGTTGAAATCAAAAACAGATTATGTACAAGTCATGTTAGATTTTTTTAATCATGTGGAAACTTAGTAAAAAACTAAAGTTTAGAAAGTAAAATCGGATAATACTCCCGAGCTGTGTTTCGGTGTCATGAGGGAGTTGTTTCTTATAAAAGGGATTCTCCATCAGACCAGTTGTAGTCATACTCCACAATAAAATGGTGTTGTGGAGCGTAAGCATCGACATTTGTTTGAAACTGCACGATCTCTGCTTTTTGAGTCAAACATTCCAGCCAAGTACTGGAGTGAAAGTATTTTGTGTGCTACCTTCATGATAAACCTCCTTTGTAGGATGTACTATACTCCAACAAGCTCGTTCTCATGGACGTTCTAGTCTTCACGGAACTTCGTTCTGCTGAGAGTTATCCTTTTGGGTTTTAGAAATATTAAAAAATAAATTAATAAAATGTACGCCGATTTAGAGTTTAGGGTTTAGGGTTAGCCTAAACCCTAATTTATTCTAAGGTTTATGGCCTAAAGGCCCTAAATCTTAGGAACCGAACTCTAATTATTAACCTTTTTAATATTTTAGGGTTCACCGGTTCTCAATTTTGATTTTAAAAATATTAAATTATTTATATATATGTATAAAGTACGAACAAAACACCTCTTAAAATAAAATTTTGAAGTTGAAAACATAAAATTATTGAGTATTTTCATTTTTAGGTAATATAAATAAAAAAAATAAAAAAAACTTACAAAATGCTAATGTAACATTGATACAGAAATTGGAATCACGTTTCTACTTTTAATAACATTATTTGAAATTGCGTTTTTCAAATTGAAAAAAAAACATAAGACGCGACTGCATTTTTTATTTATAATAAAAACGCAGAATAGGGACATTTTTCCGAGAGTGACATTGAGGACCAATTTCCCATAATAGGGACATTTGGGGCCAACAACCAAAAAAAATAGTCCGACACTACGAAGTGACGAGACCTAAACTAGACGTCCTTCCGATAAACTGATAAATTGACCAGAAGTGGCAAAGGCGAACTCACAGAACCCTTGATAAACTGATAAATCCTTATAGCGGTTGTGATCCCAATTTTCAAAAGAACCAGGAAGATGATGACGCTCACAACAATCAGTACGTGTCGAATTTTGACTACAAATAAAATCTACCTTCTATTGTATGCATGTTTGTTCAAAAAGTAATTGTATATTCTCTTAAAAACTCACATGTTTAAAAAGTAATTGTAGATTCTCTTAAGAAGCTGGGTTATCATTGGTGTTTATAGTTTAAACACTAATACATGGAAGAAAAGAAGACAGAAAAATGTTTCTATTGATGGCATTGATGGGCATGATGGTGCTTTTGTTAATGGTGTTACATAGTAGATTGGGTTTAATTCCAATGACCTTAAATTAGTTATATCCTTGGATACCCAAGACTGATATGATTTAAAAAAATCTGGAATTTAGGCTAACCAGTAAATTATCTAAATTCATTGATAAGGATGTCGTCATGATGCTATTTGGAGCATATTCAAGATAAGACAAAGTTGGCAATCACAGAGGTTTTGGCCAGCGCCGTTACAGCATCTCCAATGAGGGTGTCAACCAAAGTAGCCAAATCATTAAAACTACTTATATTTTATTCTCTTCTGTTATAATTTTGACACATTTCTTATTAATATTTACTCAAATGGTTTGCAACTCAAGTTGTCAAAATATTCATACATTATGTTTTTTAAACTAGATAGGAAGTTACATGTCTCGTGGGGATATTTGTATTTTTTTCCATTTTAATACATGCCACGTGACATTTGAGTACTCTTTTTAGCACCCCTATTGGCGATGCTCTTAATGACAATGAATAGTTTAACCGTATAACGGTAGAGGTTTTTCCCATCCAATGTCGAGCTTTCATTTTCCGAAATAATGATAAGCATGAGATTTCATCAACTTATGACTGGTTCCCGGAGAATCTGGACGAAGTTGATTCATATGGAGGAGAATTTCCTTGCTATCATGCAGATGTACGAGAACTCGAGAAGGGAAAGTAAAAGTGCTTTGATGACAATCTATGGGTTGTGTTGGTAAGTTCAATGGTTGTTAAGTTATATTATTGTTATATTCTGGTTTCATTATTATTTCTTTATTCAAATATATCTTCATTTGGAGGGTTCTTGTTAGTTCGACTCTCGATGATGTAGAAGATGCTTGCAATCAATTTGAGCGAGTACCCTTAGTGTGTTTGAGATGGAGCACCTTGGCTCATATGAATTGTGTGAGTAATAAAATAGAAAAACGTACAACCATTAAGCCAAGTAATCTTCAGACTTGGCATAGTAGTTGTAAGTTTTTCTTCAGACTTGGCATATTTTAAAGCTCCCTCTCTCACCGACCGGGGAGCTCTCACAAATAGAGTTAAAGCATTTTCGGAATTGAATCAACAAGAAGCACAGTCATACATACAAATATTACATCAAATAAATAAAAATGAAATTCCAATATAATGATAGGATTAACGAATAAAAATTGAACTTACCAAGATAACATAGGAATACACTTTTTCTTTTTTCTCTGGCACATCTTTATTTCGTGGTATATAGAAGACAACAAGGCAGTTCCTCATGCATATAAATCAATTTTGTCCAAATTTTTTAAAAACTGGACGTAAGTTGAAAGAATCTCGTGTTTTCATTGTTAGGGACAATAAAAGCACGACACATGATTAGGAGCACCGTGATCTTTCGGTGATTAATATTTTTCATTTAGAATAATATAAATGATCAGAATCTCCGTATATGACAAATTCACTTTGTCCCAAAAATAAATTCAAAGACCCTCACAAAATCATATTTGTCTATATATTTATAAATTGTTATTGGTTTACTCCGGATTGTCAATGAGCGGATGCATCGAGGATCACGCCTAGAACCTGGTCATCAAAAGTGAAAACGTGTCTGTTAGTTGTAATACTCATTAGCAAAGATGTTGTCTAGGAAGCAAGCAAGCCTATCAACATCCTCAATGTCTACAAGACGAAATATCACTAGATTAAATTCTTTCTCAATTCAAAATTTTATCAAATTGTGTACGTTACTTATTATATACTACACTGTATGTGTGAATAACAGTATGATCAAATCCGTTTTAAATTTATAATTACTTGCTCATATTTGAATTAAAATGTATACATTTTTGCCCAAATGAATTCAAAAATGAATTTGAATTTTGTTCATTATTAATAAATCAAATATGGATTCAAACTAGGATTGTACGTTCAATCCGCCCAACCGCAAACATCACCCGTAACCGATCCGCAGGGTACAGTTAACCACAAAATGCGGGTGATCGTGGATGTAATTTTAGATAACCGTTAATTTTCTGTTTGGTTGCGAATTTATTATTTTAAAAACCGCGAAAATCCAACTGCACCTGTAACCGCGTATTATATAAATTGAAATATACATATGAATAAAATTACTAAATTATTGAAATTTGGACTTGGCCCAATATAAATGAAGTCCATAAAGTTTTACATCAACTTTTATATTTCAGAGTTAGTTTTTCTTTTGTAATATGTCACTAGACTCTTGAATTTATTTGTTATTTAAGCTTATTGAATTTTTAAGATTATTGAATTTCTTCTGTAAAGCCTTATAATTTTCATATGCAATATTTATTGAAGTTAGTTTTTTTTAAATTTGAGCGGTTGAACCGCAAAAGCAACTGCAATTACGTGGGTGGATTTGGTAGGTTTTTTATACTAACGGTTTGGTCGCGGATGGAGATATTGGAAAATCGTTAGTTGTAGTTTGGTTTGGTTTGGTTTGATTTGGTTTGGATTGGTTTGGTTTGGTTTTTACTCTCTAAATAAACCAAGCTGCACCGCATAGGCCCCTAATTCAAACATGTACTATGCGGATTCTTTAGCAGTTCTCCAAAATTAGGATTTTTTTTTACAAATTGCAACAAGGGATTAGTATCAAATATCCGGGATAATTCCAAAATGGGTCCCCCTCAACTTCATTTTACAGTTGTTTATAAGGTACCAGCTTACTTTTTATGAATTTTTTGAATTCATTTCGTAACCTTATTATAGTCATGATTAGCTAATTTATTATAATAAAATTTATAATCCAAAAATTAGTAGAATAATAAAATCTTTCAGGGGATCATGATTTGAGTGTAGAAGCATGGGTCAATATTTTTTTTAAGTAATTACAACATTTTTAATTGATTTTAGTACAAAATAATAGGGTGGGTGCTTATGTTTAATGATATCAAATATCACTCCCAACTACCGCCGAACTTTCTGAGAAACCAAAAACAAACCCCCTATTTTGTCCAGCTCAACTCCCGCTCCCAACTACCGCCGATTCTTCTCATTTCCTGCCTTTTCACTCGAATCTATGTTATATGGAGTATGTGTGTGTCTTGTTTGTTTTGATTTTTTTAGTAACTTCTAATTTAAAACCAGGCAATTCAC
The DNA here is from genome assembly GCF_009905375.1 of Apium graveolens. Classification (NCBI taxonomy): domain Eukaryota; kingdom Viridiplantae; phylum Streptophyta; class Magnoliopsida; order Apiales; family Apiaceae; genus Apium; species Apium graveolens. The sequence goes on from NC_133647.1 coordinate 166,103,377, forward strand.
GTAACCGTCATCATCTTCAACTTTTCTGCACTACTTATTACAAGATCAAGGGCACCGGGAGTTCTTTATTTTACGTCTTATAGGGATCCAAATCAAGTTTTGGAATAAAAGAGGTTATCTTCTCCCTTATACAGTTTATTCGGAAGTAACTTTGACAATAGAAAAGTGCATCTTATTCATGTAGAGGAACCAACTTTATTTCGAGTGGTTACTTTTTGTATTTACTGATCACACATGTATACGTACTTATTCATCATTACCCATTTCAAAATGGATTTCCAAACTTTTTGCCCGATTGGTTGCAACTTGATGGCGACCAAGCAACAAGCAAAGATAAGGTAAGTCCCGTGTGAATTATACCATGGGCTAAGGTTTGTTTTGACTCTTTTTAATTTAAGTGATCAAAATTTTTGTTTGTTTGAAGTGAGTATTTATTCTTGCGTATATGTTATATTACTCTTTTCACTTTTTACGTATTTTTAACACGCATACACAAGCCGGAGGACTTTCGGGAAACAGCCTCTTCATTCTTCGGAATGAGGGAAAGGCTGCGTACATCTTACCCTCCCCAGACCCTGCGTTAAGCGGGATATAATGGGTATGTTTGGTTTGGTTTGTTTGGTATGACAAAAATATCACTTTTTCAAACTGTTGGCCAAAAATCCCAGTTCATTTGAGAAATGGATAACCTAAAACGCATTTGATGAATATGTATCATGTAAAAAAATTATAAATTAAAAATTAAAAATTAAAAAAAAAACACTAAAGGAGACACGCATTACCAGAATGCGTATCAAAGCTTTTGAAGTCATGATACGCAAATATGTATCATCATTTTATATTTTTTCGATTTTTTTTAAAAACTTTTCTTAACATTAGTTAACCTATTTCTAAAAATTTTAAAAGTGGCATTTTTGGCCAAAATTTTTAAAAGTGATATTATTGTCATATAATATAAAAAATGGTATTTTGTCATTTTTTCTATAAAAGCAAGCAATCATGTTACAAATGGAAACAAGTTGCGTCATACTTCGTTGAATCGTAAAATTTAATCATCGAAACACGAATTTATTTTTAATTTTAATTTTAATATTTAAGTTAATAATTTAAAATTGGTATTAAACAAAAAAGAAGAACTTAATATTTTGAGGGAAGGATATAATTTATTAGTGTTAACATATATAATTTTGTTTTTGATATATAGTTCCATTGTTAAAATAGGTTCATTGTTAGGTTTTTTTCTTTATTATTATATTTTTGTTAGCTATATAAACTTATATTCTATAATAATCCATTAAAAGATTTATAATAACAAAACCTAACTTTTATCTCCTCTCCCTTTTTTATCATAGTAACAGTAGATATGGTCGTTCGATCTGGGATAGGTTGATGAAGAGTAAATTGTGATGTTGGGTTGATTCAATATGGGATAGGTTGATGGAGATCATATTGTGATGGCTTTCAGATGTTGGGTTTAAAATATATATTTCAATTATTGTTTGGTTTATCGTCTTCTTCTCCAAAAACAAAATCGGTTCTTTGACTGATTTTGAGTTTTAATCATGATAACTATTTTTTTCCTTCATATTGATTGGACTTTTGGGGTACAAATATTGATTTTGGTTGAAATCTTCTTCCGATGGTTTCATTTAATTTTGGTGGGGACTACGAGTAAGCAAACATTTCCATAACCGTCCAAACCAATCATTTCAAACCACCTAAACCGAAATTTTATCATTTTATAAAAGTTTAGATCGGTTGTGGTTTCATTTTTCCAAAACCCGAAAAGTAACGGTTTAGTTTATATTTGTCTTTTATACCGCCCATTATATCCAAACCACCCATATATATTAAAATATTGTAATTATATATTTTGAGGATACATATATTGCATGAATTATTGATATTTGTAAGTATTTGAATCCATATTATGTTAAGTACACTTGGATGTTAAATATTAAAGTTAGAAGATCCAAATTATTACATAATGAACTTGTTTAATTTATATTTTATTAACCTATTAAATTTTTAACCTAGTACATATATGCACATATTTTTCTTAACGGTTTAAACAAAACTGTCCAACCCGAAACGTTATAATTTGGGTGGTTTAGTTATATCTGTAATGGTTATGGTTACGATAATAGTTGAGTAAAATGTAAAAACAAAAAATTTGGTTTGGATGATTATAAGCTCCAAACCCGCCTATTCCACCCGATACTCACCCCTAGTTCGGACTCTCGTACACACACTCTCTTACTCTGTTTGATGATATTGACTCAGCAATAAAAAAATTAGTAATTATTTATTGCCATATCATCTTCCTTTTCCTTTCTCCTATTTATATTTATACCTTTTCACTTTTTATTTTATTTTGAAGCCGTTGGCGGGGTTGTTGGCGGGGTTGTTTGAGTTTATTTGGTGTTTTAGGCACGTTGACCTAAAATTGTTTTACTTCATTTGGTATTGTAGTTTTGAATTTGTTCGATTACGTGACTCTACTTTTTGTTTGACAAACCCTCGATTCATCATAGTGAGTTTGAGGGAGAATTTTAACATATATTATTATTATTATTATAACATATATTATTTTTTTATTATTATTATTTTTATTATTATTATTTTAACATATAATATTATTATCATTATTATTATATAGTCCCATTATTATAATAGTTTCCTTTTAATGATATTTTCATTTATTATTATTTTGTTGTTAGCAATATTATTATTTTGTTGTTGACAATCTAAGTCTCATTCTATCATAACTGAGAATAAGTTGCATCTTAATAAAACATAACTTTTCTTTCTTTCTCTCTATACTTCGTCAACTAGGTAATCAAAGATAGGCAAATGAAGATAGGATATCACGAAAAATCTAGTTTGTGAAGTATGAAATGAAATTTATCTATCCTATACTATAATATATGAAATAATAAAAATTTAGTTGGGTTAGGGTACTTTGTTAATTACTTAATTACCTTTATTCACTCTCCATTCATTAATTTACTAAATTACCCTCATTTACTCTACTAAAATTAAAATTCTGATTTATTATTCTATTAAATTAAAGTCAAATAAGGTTAATGACCAGATTCACAGTTATTAGTAAATAATTAGAGTACAAAAAAACATGGGAAATTTACCTAAAATACATATATTTTCAAACCTATTTTCAAAATACTATCATTTTCAAAATTATTTTTAAAAATACAATTTTTAAGTTTTATTATCAAATATACGGTTTGCAACCTGTTATGCAACTTAATTTCAAATTTTGAAAAGTTTTCAACCGAATCAATCTTAAAATCAAATTTGAAAAAAAAAAGTTGTATAACAGTTTGCAGAAGATACAAATTGTATTTTTAAAAATAAGTTTAAAAATGATAGTATTTTTGAAATATATTTTAAAAATTGCTTCATTTTTCAAAAAAACCTTTATAATATACAACTCCTCTGACATGCCAAGCTCACTACTTCTCGAAAACAAAATAATCTATTATAATACATAGAGTAGAACATCCGTATAGTAATACTTTATTTAGTAATAACCTATGTATTGTAATAAAATATCACGGTCCAAACTTGGGCTACTTATAATTAAGAATAAACTCCATATTATAATATTTTACACTTTTTTAAAGTCCATGCTTTATTACTTTTCCTCTACATAAGAATAAAAATACTTAAAATTAAATAAATTATATCTATATATATCCGATAAATATAATCTTGTTACATAAACGACAACATAAAATACTTTTCTAAATTTGTTTATGATAATGACTTAATCGTTCGGTCAACAATTCATCATTTAGCTTGCGTATACATAATAATTCATAGTTCAAAATAATTTACAATTGTATGTGGTTAATACATTGACGACCAAGAAGAATAATTCCATTCAAGAAAGATATTTTTTAAGGTTCCAAGTTATGTTAATTCATTCTAAATACTTATGATATATTTTAAATTCACGCAATTAAGATTAATATATGTTTTGATTAATTTTTTCAAAAAAATATATGTTAACCTCTACTTAAGAATAACATTTCTATAATAATAATTTTTCTCGGTTCCAAGGATATTACTAAATAGAGGTTTTACTATATGATGGTTCATGTTTCTCTTACTAACTTATAATATGATTTACACTTGTATATGTTTTTTCGTTGTTAATTTTTATAATGGTATTCTTTAATTATTTTAACATAATTACTGTTGCTTAAATGTGTACTCCCTCTGTCAATAACGATGTCAAACAAAATTTAAAAGGGGCTAAATTTTTTAAATTGAACAATTTATGATATTCATACAAGTATACAAAATTATAGTACACAACTAACTTTTAATTATCTTTTCTACCTAAAGAAGTAATGGATGACAATTGAATATTATTGACTTTGTGTATTCTCATTTTGTAGAATAACTTTATAACCCATCTTGACAAAAATAGGCTTTTCAATGTACACCACTATTAATATTTAACCACTCATCTGATTATACTGATATTTTATTGCACAAAAAATCATTTAAAGCATTGATATTGAGGAGCATGAGTATACATTTAAGTTTGATTTATGTTTAACACATCTCTCTTCAACTAGAAGAGCAAAAGAAGGAGCTAGGCCGAGACTAAGAAGAGACGAGACCTAAACTAGATGTCCTTCCGACTAAACTTGGTAACTTAAAGTTTTAAATTAACGAGAAGTGGCAAAGGCGAACTGACGGAACCTTAATACGGTTCTGATAAATTCTTACAGCGGTTGTGATCCCAATTTCCAAAAGCACCAGGAAGATGATGACATCACAACAATCAATACGTGTCAAATTTTGACTACAGGTAAAAACCATCTTCTATTGTATTCATGTTTGTTCAAAAAGTAATTATATATTATCTTAAAAACTCACATGTTTAAAAAGTAAATGTATATTCTCTTGAAAAGCTCGATTATCATTGGTGTTTATAGTTTAAACACTAATATATAGAAGAAAAGAAGGCAGAAAAATGTTTCTATTGATGGCATTGATGGGCATGAGGTTACTTTCGTTAATGTTGCTGCATAGTGGATTGGGTTTAATTCGAATGACCATAAATTTGTTATATGCTTGGATACCCAAGATTGTTATGATTCAAAAACTCTGGGATTCAGGCTAACCAGTAATATTTTCTAAATTCATTGATAAGGATGCCTTCACCGGGCTCTTTTGAGCATTTTTAGGATAAGACAAAGTTGGCAATCACAGAGGTTTTGGTCAGCGCTGTTAGAGCATCTCCAATGAGTGTGTCGACCAAAGTAGCCAAATCATTAAAACTACTAATATTTTATTTTCTCTTTCTTTTATTGTAATTTTGGCACATTTTTTATTAGTATTTACTCCAATGGTTTGCAACCCAAGTTGCCACAATATTCATACATTATATTTTTTAAACTAGATAGGAAGTTATATCTCTCATTGAGATATTTGTATTTTTTCCATTTAGCACACTCACGTGACATTTTGGCACTATTTTGGGCACCCCATTGGCGATACTCTTAATGAAAATGAATAGTTTAACGATAAAACGGTAGCGGTTTTTCTCTTCCAGTTTCGTGCTTTCATTGCCCCAAATAATGATAAGCACGACATTTCATCAACTTATGTACAGTTCCTAGAGAATCTATACGAAGTTGATTCATATGGAGGGGAGTTGCCTTGCTGTCATGTAGATGAACGAGAACTCGAGAAAGGAAAGTAAAAGTGCTTTGATAGCAATCTATAGGCTGTGTTGGTAAGTTCAATGTTTGTTAAGTTATATTATTGTTATATTCTGGTTCATTATTATTTTTTTATTCAAATATATCTTCATTTGGCGGGTTCTTGTAAGTTCGGCTCTCGATGATGTAGGAGATGCTTGCAATCAATTTGAGCGAGTACCCTTAGTGTGTTTGAGATGGAGCACCTTGGCTCATATGAATTGTACGTGAAATAAAATAGAAAAACGTACAACCATTAAGCCAAGTAATCTTCACACTTGGTGTAGTAGTTGTAAGTTTTTCTTTTTATTTCACAAACAATCACACGAGCTATAAAGCTCCCTCTCTCATCGATCGGGGAGCTCTCTCAAATAGAGTTGAAGCATTTTCGGAATTGAATCAACAAGTAGCGCAGTCAAACATACAAATATTACAATAAAGAAATAAAAATAAAACCCAATATAATGATAAGATCAACGAATAAACACTGAAATTACCAAGACAACACATGAATACACTTTTTCTTTTTCCTCTGGCACATCTTTATTTCATGGTATATAGAGGACAACAAGGCAGTTCCTCATGCATATAAATCAATTTTGTCCAAATTTTTTAGAAACTGGGCGTAAGTTGAAAGAATCTCGTGTTTTCATTGTTAGGGACAATGAAAGCACAACACATTATTAGGAGCACCGTGATCTTTCAGTGATTAAATTTGTTCACTCACAATAACAGAAATGATTAGAATCTCTGTAAATGACAAATTCGTCTTGTCCCGAAAATGTTTTTCAAAGACCCTCGCAAAATCATATTTGTCTATGGATTTATAAATTATTATTGCTTCACTCCGGATTGTCAATGAACGGACGCATCGAGGATCACGCCTAAAACCTTTTTATCAAAAGTGAAAACTTGTCTCTCATAGTTGTAATACTCTTTAGAAAAGATGTTTTCTAGGAAGCAAGCAAGCCTATCAACATCCTCAATGTTTACAAGAGGAAATATCGCTAGATTATATCGAATTGTGTACGTTACGTATAACTTATTAGATAATACCATGTATGTGTGAATAATAGTTTGATCAAATCTATTTTAAATTTATAATTACTAGCACATATTTGAATTAAAATATACACATTTTTCCCAATTGAATTCAAAAATGAATTTGAATTTTATTCATTATTAATAAATCACATATGGATTCAAACTAGGGTTGTACGTTCAATCCGCCCAACCCCATCAACCACAAAAATCACCCGCAGGCCGCAACCAATGTGTAGAGTACAGTTAAGCGGGTGGTCGTGAATGTAATTTTAGATAACTATTAATCTGTTGTTTGGTTGTGAATTTATTATTTTAAAAATCGTGAAAATCCAACAGAACCTACAACCCCATATTATAAATTAAAATATACATATAAATAAAATTACTGAATTACTGAAATTTGGACTTGGCCCAATATAAATGAAGTTCATAAAGTTTTATACCAACTTTTATATTTCATGATTAGTTTTTCTTTTATAATATGTCACTGGACTCTTGAATTTATTTGTCATTTAAGCTTATTGAATTTTTAGGATTATTAAATTATTCTATAAAGCCTTATAATTTTCATATGCAATATTTATTAAAGTAAATTTTTTTTTATTTGAGTGGTTGAACCGCAAAACCAGCCGCAATTACGTGGGTGGATTTGGTTGGTTTTTTTATACCAACGATTTGGTTGCCAATGGAGATATTGAAAAACTGTTAGTTGTGGTTTAGTCTGGTTTTTACCCTCTAACTGAACCAAGCCGCACCGCGTACACCCCTAATTCAAACTCGTACTATGCCGATTCTTAAGCGGTTCTCCAAACTATGATTTTTTTTTACAAATTCCAACAGGGGATTAGTATCAAATATCGTGGATAATTCCAAAATGGGTCCCCCTCAACTTCATTTTACAGCTGTTTATGAGGTAACAATTTACTTTTTATGAACTTTTATGAATTCATTTCATAATCTTTGTATAGTCATGATTATCTAATTTATTAGAATAATAATTATAATCCAAAAATTAGTAGAATAATATAATCTTTCAGGGGATCATGGTTTGAGTATAGAAGCATGGGTCAATATTTTTTTCATGTAATTACAATATGTTTAATTGATTTTAGTACAAAATAATAGGGTGGGTACTTATGTTTATATATACAAAATTATAATTTTAATCAAAAACATGTTTATTAACTATAAAGTATCTTTATTAAGAAAAAATCTAAGTTCTTACTCAATTGAAAATTAATCGATCATTACAATAAAAACTCGGTCTTAAATTGTTCTAATTAATTTCACATATTTAATAGTAGATTTTTTATGATTTTTTATGTAAAAGTATTCATTTATAAATTTTATGGGGTCTTAATAACTTTTAAGTATTGCCAAAGATACTTTAGACAAGTACATTTACCAGCTTTACATACCATTTCGTACATATTAACTACTACTTGCTCTGATTTATTTTATGGATACATATTTATGGATGATACCAGAGATAGGGGTGATAGCTCCGACCGAGATGGCTCTGATAGCAGCCGAAGAAAGATTCATCACCTACGACACACGGCTCGGCAGATTCAGAGGCTTGAAGGGTATCGTAATTTATGACTAGTGTTTCATTAAAAAAATTTCGGAATTTAAATTTTTTCAAATTATTTCTTGATGGAAAAATTGTTGTGAATCTACAATTTTGTTTAAACGATTTTGGAAGATGTTGAGTTTTGCTATTGAATATATTTTATTTCTTGAAATATAATGTGAGTGCTTAGTTTTGGACTATTCAATTGTTTCATGTTTTAATTAGCGAAAAAATAAAATTATTTTATGCCTGATCTAAGTAGAGCCGTAAAGGTAAGGTATCGTTACATCTCACATCGAGAGATCCTTTGTCTACTACTAGTGGATATATGGTATATGTTTGTTTCAGTTGTAAGGTGACGAGTCCATTTATTATTTCTAATAATTTCTTTATGTGTTTAATTGAAGGGCGTTTCGGGAATGTTCCCATCCAGACGAGAAAATGAGGATGGAGCTAAGTAAAGAGTTGGGATGTGAATTATTTCTGCTTTGCAGAACAAGTGGATGGAATTTTTTCCTAATATTGTTTCGAGGGCAACAACACTTGAAGTTGTATCATCCGGATTGATGGGCAGTCGGAGTGGCTTGTTACAACTAGTTATATATATACATATATTCAATCCATTCATTTTTCTCCGCTTTTGTATAATCTATGTATATATTATGGTACAAACAGCTTGAAAATGAATTTGTTCTTGTTGTAGATGTATGAAGAGTTGCAGGTGTTGTCCCCATTAGTACCAACCCGCAAATTCTATTTTCTTCGTTTTTGTGAGCAAATTGAGCAACATACATGGGCTATAGTTGATGTTTCCTATAACTTTCCCCAAGAACCTTTTTCTAACTCTCAAAGTCCAGTTCGTCTTCTACCTTCTGGTTGCTTAATTCAAGACATGCTCAATGGCTGCTCGAAGGTCTTGCTAAGTCTTTAGCAACCGTTTTTTTCCTCTTTTTTGTGTTTTTTTACTCGACCATCTTTACATATTTCATGATGACAGATTACTTGGATTGAACACATGGAAATTGAAGATATAAGACCAATTCATAATCTTTACATGAAACATGTATGTAGTGGTTTAGCATTTGGTGCCACAAGAAAGCTTGCTACACTTCGAAGAACTTGTGAAAGGCTTTCTTGTTTGATGGATGTTATTAATACTTCCTATTTTGGAGGAGGTAAGCCATCTACATGCTCTGCATTTTATTTTTTTCTATATCTATTTAGTGGTGCCTTGTGACACAAGTATATGAAATTGATTTAACACCTGATTTCCAGTAATTACATCCACTCATGGCAAAAGAAATTTGATGAAACTTTCCCAGAGGATGGTTAAGACTTTTTGTTCTAGCATCAACCGACAGCAAGTGATGATCTCTGGGATGAACGATTTGGAAGTACGTGCAATGCTTCAAAGGTGCACTGATCCTGGCCATCCTAACAGCATTGTTGTGAGTGCAGCAACTACTATTTCCGTCCCATTTGCTTCTGTAGAGGTTTTCAATTTCTTCGGGGACGGAAGAAACCGACCCCTTGTAAGATTTATGATACAAAGTTTCTTTTTCTGGTGCAAAGCTTCTTATGCATATCACTCTTACAAATAATCTTTTGTTTGTTTTTTTGATCAGTGGCATTTTTTTCTAATCATAATCCTGTCAAAGAGATTGGCCATATTGCGTGTGGATCTCATCCAGGGAATCGTATCTCTGTTCTCGGGGTATGATTTTTAGCCTTTTTTTGTTTTAAGTTATACTTGCGATCTTTATCTTATTTAAAGGCAAGGATTTTTTAAGGAGCCCCTTACAGAGAACCCTAATTCTCAGGAGAACATGTCTTGAACAACATATAATTGTTTTTATACTTGCCCCGTTTAATTAAAGCAATCTTACGATTGGCAGGCCTCGGGTACCAGCCAGAGCAACATGTTAATACTTCAAGAAAGCTGCATTGACTCATCAGGTGCCCTTGTTGTGTACTGTCCTATAGACCCACATGCCATCAACATAGCCATGAGTAGTGAAGACCCCTCAGTTGTCCCAATCTTATCCTCTGGATTCGCAATAGCACCTGATGCTGGAGAAAATCTAGGTCCTGGAGAAATGTCAGCTGGATCACTTGTTACAATAGTGGTACAAATTATCGTGAGCAACTTGACAACAGGTACGATGAGCCAGGAGGCGGTGAATACAATAAATCACCTGGTGGGAAACACTATAAGGCAAATAAAAGCTGCCTTGAATTGCTCTACTTGTTAAGATTGAGGTCGAGTTGCACCTGTGTAGATGTTAGCATGGATCTTTAAATCATGCCCAGATAGTTGATATTAGAGAGGCCTAATGTAACTTAGTCTACATTTACTGGAAAAACCGTAAATTTAGCTAAAGGTAAGTTCAGCTTCTCCAATCTCGACCATTTATCCCATTAATGAAGGGTGTCACTCATTAACAGTGCTATATGTTAAACCAATATTTAGTTTTAAACTGACTCTGGCAGTTTACCAGTTTCCTGTGTAAAAAAGTTCAGATGTCAACTGTTAAGAGATATAAGGATTAAAAGTCTTCTAGCAAACAAAGTAGCAAATGGTTGGTGTTATGGACTTTCATTCATCTAGACTTGTAAAGAGTTCTACCTAGTCACTGAATAACAAATTGATCGGTTACATAAAAATCAGACCATTGATATAGATGGGAAAAGAATCAGGATTCCAGGACACAAGTTGCTAAGCAATAGGATGGCAACATGCATAACAATTGTAGAAGCATTTAGACTCCGGGCTGCAGATCTCGAAGAAGTCCGTTCCTGAGAAATCCATGTGTTAAAGGTACATCTGGAAATTTAAAGAAAACTTGCCTGTACATTTCATTAAAAAGTTCTTACTATAGATGAATGAAGTACTTAACTACTAGTCTACCGGTAAGTGAACTATTACGTTTGTCGTCCGAATCTACTAAGGTTGAGGAGCAGTATATGAACAGGATGTTGCATTAAAGATATCCCTGAAGTTTTTTGGTATTGATCGACAATTAGGAATCAAGTTGTTCCCAACCAAGGCTTCACCACAAAGGTTGTTCAAATTTATGTTACATAACGTCTTGCTTTGGGGGGTGAAGTGCTTGAAGGTTTCCGGGTACTTGTGCTGATGAGCAAAACAAGTTTGTAATTATCATGGGCCTATTCAAACTTTGAACTCCCTGCTCTGAAATAGAGAGATTGAATAGAAGTTTGTAAAGAGGGATCAGATTGAATGTTTATTGGAGGTTGGATCTGTGACTATAGCTATGGTTAATTAAATTTGTTAAAGAGATAAGAGGCATGCTTAAATTTTTTTACCAAAGGGCCAGAACTTACACAATGAAGTATCAAACTATCACTAGTATCTTTAACCTGAGAAGCAAATGAAGACATTGCTGATATTACCAAATGAAAATTTTACATAAAGTTACTTTCATGCTCTCTAGGTCAAAGGAAAGATTCTTGGAAGTGCCGAGTCCCGTAAGCATATGTGTAAACGGCTGATAATAAATTTACTTGTCTACACCCCGCATTCTGAAACCAACCATTTAAATTTATATTGACATTCTCCAACTCAGGAATTCCAAACGTGATTGAAAATATACCAACACAACTTAAATTACAGAATTGTGGAACTGAAACCACAAACAATATTAGGGAGGACCGTGACAGGAAGTCCTAATATTGAGGTTTAGGAATTGAAGACAAGATATGAAACTAATGTAAGGTTTTTGAGATTGACTAGGGAAGAGAACAAGTCACTCGTATTCTCGGGAGCACATTAAATATCCAGATGTAGAGTTAACAAAGCTGGGAGATTCCAAACCGTTCGGGGTAACTTACAATGATAAAGATGGAGAGTTGTTAAATTAGGCAAAAAGAAAGAAGTTTCTGATAAATCCCAAAAGCCAAGACTCAGCGTTCTTAAAGCAGGCAACGAGGTCAACCATGATTCATGTAACTTGTAATCTACACAATACTCAAGTGTGCAAACTCTCCACTTTTCAATTACACATCCATGAAACTTCTTCTTGGAAACACTCTGCTTTACAGTCAATACATTTCCAACTCGGAAAGATGAGATTGGTGGTTTCGGTTAGAAAAAACATGGCGAATATACATAGAAAACCGAGAATAATTTTTAAAAGAACCATACCAAGCAAAACCAAGATAAGGGAGAGTAATCCAAATAAACTTCCATCATTTCGAAAGTGTTAGAATATATATTTATTATATATTATTAGTGATATATTATATTAAGGTTGTTTCGTAATTTAGCTTGTAGCTTGTAACAGTTTATTATATAAACACTGAGACATGTATCCTGATTATTAAGTATTATAATAAAACCCTAGTTGTTTATTTTGTCTCTCTACTTTTTATCATGGTATCAAGAGTTAGGTTATGGAAAAATTAGTTCGTTAATTGCTCAATTTTATTTGAGGTTGTTTGTTTTATTGTCATGGCTTTTCGTAAAGATGATTCTCTTCAGTTAATTAGTGTTCAGTTGGATGGTACAAATTATTCATATTGGAGTTATGTTATGAAAAAAATTACGTGGTAAAACTTTGTGGAGTTATGTTCGTGATAAGGATACTAAGACTAAACCAGCAGATACTAAGATTGATGATTCTGCAAAAGCAATTAAGGTTTGGAAGGCTGAGAATTTGAAAATTATTATATGGATTAATAATTCTGTTACACATTCTATTGTTGCCCAGTTAGGAAAGTATGAAACGACTAAAGAGGTATGAGATCATCTATCTGGGTTGTATACACAATCCAATTTTGCTAAACAGTATCAATTAGAGATGGATACTCGTGCACTTCAACAACAAAATATGTCTATTCAAGAATTTTATTCTGTCATGTCTTCTTTATGGGATCAGCTTGCATTGACTGAACCAGCAGTATTGACTGCAATAGTTGCTTATGTCAAGAGACGAGAAGAACAACGTTTGGTACAACTTTTAATGGCTCTTCGTTCTGATTTTGAACCTTTGCGAGGGTCAATTTTGCGTCGTACTACACTTCCATCAGTTGATTCTGTTTTTAAAGAACTTTTAGCGAAGGAGATTCATATTAAATCTAACGGTGCTAACGAAAACTTGTCATTCAGTACTCCTTATATTTTTTTCGTTCCTCCACGATCATCCGGTGGTATTCATCAGATGGTATTCAAAATAGGTTTATTCGATCTCTTCAAGAAAAATGTTCTTATTGTAAAGATAAGGGTCATTGGAGGTCTTCGTGTCCTCAACTATTGGCTATGCAACAACAGTTACGTCAGCAACAACGACCTTGGACATCTCATTTACCTCAGCAACAACGTCTTTGGACACCTCGTTTACCACATCAGCCTCAGCACCCTTCGGGTCCCGCTACTTGGACACCTTGACCGCCACACTCTACTAATTCAGTTGTTGTTTTTATCATAAAGAACACTGCTTTGTACAGCTTCTTTTACATCCAAGAATGAGTAGATATTATGAATAAGTTCATCAGGCAATCCACCAATTGTGTCTTCACATTCATATTATTGAAACTTAGCTATTAAATTTTATGATATGCTGTTAGTTAGTGTACCACATTAGCACATTCTGTTAGGATCAAGCTGGCATATGGTGTATAAATAGGACAACACTCTACAGATTGTAATATAGTTTTAGATAAACATTTTATATAACTTTGTCTTCTTCATCCAGTAATACAGATGGTTACAATCTATGTTCATAGCTTCGTTTATCATATTATCAGAGCATCAATGGCGATTGATCCTTCATTTTCGCTTAATTCTCGTGTAATTTCAGGTGTTTTCAACTCCTTATTTCTACGAGATTGATTCATTTCTGTTCTATCGGCTTAGTTGTGTTTACGAGCTTTATCTCACTTATGATTGATATCTTCATCATTCTATTCATTGATCTATTACTTTATCGATTTATTCATCGATCTGTTATTCTTGTGATTCTCGATCTAATTCCTCTTTCTCGATCTGATCTCTTTTTGATTAATCTCTCTTGATTTTTTCATCAATCTGTATTGATATAATCTCTCTTGATTTCTCAATTTCTTTTTCTTCTGAATCAATACTAAATAATAAAAGTTAAAAATTGCCTCTAGCAGTACTAGTCCTTGGAGTAGACCTCTCGTATTGCCTAATCATGATTCTTCAAGTGTATTTTACATGCATCCTTCGGATGCTAATACATCTCATCTTGTTTTAGTAAAGTTCAATGACACAGGTTACAATAATTGGACGAGATCGATTATGTTAAGTCTTTCAGTAAAAAATAAATTAGGATTTGTTGATGGTACTATTATTAAACCACATGTGACATCTGTAGACTTCAAAACTTGGGAAAGATGTAATGATCTAGTGTGCTCTTGGTTACTCTGCAATTTAGATGCTACAATTTCAAGAAGTGTATTGTTTTTTAAGACAACTAGGGAAATTTGGTTGGATTTAGAGGATAGATTTGGCTATGCCTTAATGACACAACTCTTTTCCATTGAGCAACAATTGGTTGATTTACATCAAGGATCTAAGAGTGTGTCTGATTTTTTTACTGAGATTAAAACTCTACAGGATTTGATGAGTGATATTAGTCATTTACCAAGTTCTACCTGTAACTAGTGCACCTGCAATGTGACATAGAAAGTTTTTCAAATGCAGCAAGATCGCAGACTTTTGTAATTTATGATGAAGTTGAATGATAAGTTTGCCACTATCAGAGGTAATGTGTTGATGTAGCAACCACTGCCTAGCTTGTTTAATGCCTTTAGAGTTTTTTCACAGGAAGAAAGACATCAGGAGTTATCTCAGCCTGTTGGTCAACCTCATTCTTTAGCATTCATGGCTGAAAATAGAAGGAATTTTAGAAGTAGCAACAACACTACCAATTTTGGGTTTCAGAAGCAAAACATTACTCCTTCTGGTACTGGGAAAGTTTATGGTACTAATAATAATGCTAATAAAGGAGGGAACTATTTTTGTACACATTGTAAAGTAAATGGTCACACTATGGATAGATGTTTAAAAATCCATGGTTACCCTGCAAATTTCAAGACTAATAGGGACAAGAAACTGGCAGCATTGTCTTTTTCTACTTCTGATGACAAAACTGATAGTTCTACAAGTCAAACATTTTCTGCTACTCAATATTAACAGCTCATTGATTTACTTAACAAGCAGTCTATTTCTACAACATCTAGTGGAATTTCTGGATCACAAAGTGAACATGCTTCTCAAGAACATGTCTTATTAGCTGGTAAGCTATGTTTGTTGATTGATAAGTATGTTGCCAAGTCAGATGAGCAAGATATGCGGAAGATGGGGATTTACCTTTCTTAGGGAGATTGAAAGTAATTGAATCTAACGCTCTTTCGGGCGTATAATAACGAAGTAAGTGAACAACCAAAGAATTATAGTACGTCATCCTTCCCTGAAATAGAACTTTCGAGGGAGCCCGTTACTTCACCAAGATAGACTTAAAGTCGGGATACCACCAAGTGCAAGTGGTGGAAGGCATTGGAAGACCGCGTTAAACTGAATGGTTGATTGATAGTTGTGTTACTGATCATATTTGTTCTCACTTAAACATGTTTACTACTTACAAACCTGTGGCTGGAGAAGAATATATAGTCATACCAGATGGTAAACAGGTTCCAATTCTTCATGTTGGTTCTGTGCAAGTTAATCATGAATTGATTCTTCATAATATGCTGCACATTCCTCATTTTCAGTACAATTTAATTTCTGTTCAGAAATTATGCAGGTATTTGAATTGCTCAGTTAAATTTGAGGTCAACACTGTATGATACAGGACCTTTTGCAGGATTAAAAGTAAATTCTTCTTGGTAGTTCACAGAGAGGACTTTATAGTACACCAAGAATTCATGAAGCAGCTCCTAATAGCAGCACATGCTTAAGTATTAAAGAAGATCTTAGCATATGGCATTTACGATTGGAGCACTTACCTTTCCATAAGCTGAAGATTATTCCAACTCTTTTAGGGATTCAACATCCTTCTGTTAAACTCATTTGCTAGATATGCCCATTGGCCAAGCAGACTAGAGCTTCTTTTTAACTTAGTAGTATTAAAACTCAGTGTGAATTCGAGTTGATACATATAGAAGTTTGGGGACCTTACAAAATCAAGTCTCATTGTAATCAATTTTTAACCATTGTGGATGATTATAGTCGCTTTACTTGGGTTCATATGTTGAAATCAAAAACAGATTCTCTACAAGTCATGTCAGATTTTTTTAATCATGTGGAAACTTAGTATAAAACTAAAGTTCAGAAAGTACAATCGGATAATGCTCCCGAGCTGTGTTTCGGTGTCATGAGGGAGTAGTTTCTTATAAAGGGGATTTTCCATCAGACCAATTGTAGTCATACTCCACAACAAAATGGTGTTGTGGAGCGTAAGCATCGACATTTGCTTGAGATTGCACGATCTCTATTTTTTGAGTCAAACATTCCAGCCAAGTACTAGAGTGAAAGTATTTTGTGTGCTCCCTTCAATATAAACCTCCTTTGTAGGATGCACTATACTCCAACAAGCTCGTTCTCATGGACATTCTAGTCTTCACGAAACTTGGTTCTGTTGAGAGTTATCATTTTGGGTTTTAGAAATATTAAAAAATAAATTAATAAAATGTATGCCGATTTAGGTTTTAGGGTTAGCCTAAACCCTAATTTATTCTAAGGTTTATGGCCTAAAGGCCCTAAACCTTAGGAACCGAACTCTAATTATTAACTTTTTTAACATGTTAGGATTCACCGGTTCCCAATTTTTATTTTAAAAATATTAAATTATTTATATATATGTATAAGGTACGAACAAAACAGCTCTTAAAATAAAGTTTTGAAGTTGAAAACATAAAATTATTGAGTATTTTGATTTTTAGGTAATATAAATAAAAAAATAAAAAAACTTACAAAACGCTAATGTAACATTGATACAGAAATTGGAATCACGTTTCTACTTTTAATAACATTATTTGAAATTGCGTTTTTCAAATTGAAAAAAAAAACGTAAGACGCAACTGCGTTTTTTATTAATAACAAAAACGCAGAATAGGGACATTTTTCTGAGAGTGACATTGAGGACCAATTTCCGAGAATAGGGACATTTGGGGCCAACACCCAAAAAAAATAGTCCGACACTACGAAGTGACGAGACCTAAACTAGACGTCCTTCCGATAAACTGATAAATTGACCAGAAGTGGTAAAGGCGAACTCACAGAACCCTTGATAAACTGATAAATCCTTATAGCGGTTGTGATCCCAATTTTAAAAAGAACCAGGAAGATGATGACGCTCACAACAATCAGTACGTGTCGAATTTTGACTACAAATAAAATCTACCTTTTATTGTATGCATGTTTGTTCAAAAAGTAATTGTATATTCTCTTAAAAACTCATATGTTTAAAAAGTAATTATAGATTCTCTTAAGAAGCTCGGTTATCATTGGTGTTTATAGTTTAAACACTAATACATGGAAGAAAAGAAGACAGAAAAATGTTTTTTAATGATGGAATTGATGGGCATGATGGTGCTTTCGTTAATGGTGTTGTATAGTGGATTAGGTTTAATTCCAATGACCTTAAATTAGTTATATCCTTGAATACCCAAGACTGATATAATTTTAAAAAATCTGGAATTTAGGCTAACCAGTAAATTATCTAAATTCATTGATAAGGATGCCTTCATGATGCTCTTTGGAGCATATTCAAGATAAGACAAAGTTGGCAATCACAGAGGTTTTGGCCAGCATCATTACAGCATCTCCAACGAGGGTGTCGATCAAAGTAGCCAAATCATTAAAACTACTTATATTTTATTCTCTTCTGTTGTAATTTTGACACATTTCTTATCAATATCTACTCAAATGATTTGCAACTCAAGTTGTCAAAATATTCATATATTAAATTTTTTAAACTAGATAGGAAGTTACATGTCTCGTGGGGATATTTGTATTTTTTCCATTTTAACACATGTCACGTGACATTTTGGTACTCTTTTTAGCACCCCCATTGGTGATGCTCTTAATGACAATGAATAGTTTAACCGTAAAATGGTAGAGGTTTTTCCCATACAATGTCGTGCTTTCATTTTCCGAAATAATGATAAGCATGAGATTTTATCGGCTTATGTCCAGTTCCCGGAGAATCTGGACGAAGTTAATTCAAATGGAGGGGAATTTCCTTACTATCATGCAGATGTACGAGAACTCGAGAAGGGAAAGTAAAAGTGCTTTGATGACAATCTATGGGTTGTGTTGGTAAGTCCAATGGTTATTAAGTTATATTATTGTTATATTCTGGTTTTATTATTATTTCTTTATTCAAATATATCTTCATTTGGAGGGTCCTTGTTAGTTCGACTCTCGATGATGTAGAAGATGTTTGCAATCAATTTGAGCGAGGACCATTAGTGTATTTGAGATGGAGCACCTTGGCTCTAATGAATTGTGCGTGAAAAAAATAGAAAAATGTACAACCATTAAGCCAAGTAATCTTCACACTTGGCGTAGTAGTTATAAGTTTTTCTTTTTATTTCACGCATAATCACACGAGCCATAAAGCTCCCTCTCTCACCGACCGGGGAGCTCTCGCTAATAGAGTTAAAACATTTTCGGAATTGAATCAACAAGAAGCACAGTCATACATACAAATATTACATCAAAGAAATAAAAATGAAACCCCAATATAATGATAGGATCAACGAATAAAAATTGAACGTACCAAGACAACACAGGAATACACTTTTTCTTTTTCCTCTTGCACATCTTTATTTCATGGTATATAGAAGACAACAAGACAGTTCCTCATGCATATAAATCAATTTTGTCCAATTTTTTTAGAAACTGGACGTAAGTTGAAAGAGTCTCGTGTTTTCATTGTTAGGGACAATAAAAGCACGACACATGATTAGGAGCACTGTGATCTTTCTGCGATTAATATTTTTCATTGAGAATAACAGAAATGATCAGAATCTCCGTATATGACAAATTTGCTTTGTCCCAAAAAAAAATTTCAAACACCCTCACAAAATCATATTTGTCTATGTATTTATAAATTATTATTGGTTTACTCCAGATTGTCAATGAGCAGACGCATCGAGGATCACGCCTAGAACCTGGTCATCAAATGTGAAAACTTGTCTCTTATAGTTATAATACTCATTAGCAAAGATGTTGTCTAGGAAGCAAGCAAGCCTATCAACATTCTCAATGTCTACAAGAAGAAATATCACTAGTTACTTATTATATACTACAAATTGTGTACGTTACTTATTATATACTACACTGTATGTGTGAATAACAATATGATCAAATCAGTTTTAAATTTATAATTACTAGCTCATATTTGAATTAAAATGTATACATTTTTGCCCAATTGAATTAAAAAATAAATTTGAATTTCTTCATTATTGATAAATCAAATATGGATTCAAACTAGGATTGTACGTTCAATCCGCCCAACCGCAAACATCACCCGCAACCGATCTGCAGAGTACAGTTAACCACAAAATGCGGGTGGTCGTGGATGTAATTTTAGATAACCGTTAATTTTTTGTTTGGTTGCGAATTTATTATTTTATAAACTGTGAAAATCCTACTACACCTGCAACCGCGTATTATATAAATTGAAATATATATATGAATAAAATTACTGAATTATTGAAATTTGGACTTGGCCCAATATAAATGAAGTTCATAAAGTTTTGCATCAACTTTTATATTTCAGGGTTAGTTTTTCTTTTGTAATATGTCACTAGACTCTTGAATTTTATTTGTTATTTAAGCTTATTGAATTTTTAGGATTATTGAATTTCTTATGTGAAGCCTTATAATTTTCATATGCAGTATTTATTTGTTATTCCCAGTGGACTAACAATGAGATTTACAGAAGGGAGGTTGAATGTAAATCTCAAAACTTTTTCAAGTTTTGAGCAGTTTCTAAGGCTAAGTGTTTTTGAGAGCAAGTGTGTGTGAATTGCTTGAAGCTAATGCAGACAGATATATATTCAAACACAAATGT
The DNA here is from genome assembly GCF_009905375.1 of Apium graveolens. Lineage (NCBI taxonomy): Eukaryota > Viridiplantae > Streptophyta > Magnoliopsida > Apiales > Apiaceae > Apium > Apium graveolens. The sequence goes on from NC_133647.1 coordinate 166,123,797, forward strand.
AAAGAACACAGAGAACTTAAAAACTTTTCTGGTGGATTTGTTGTTCCCCCAGAGATATGTTATTTCAGAAAATCTGTGATTCAAATAATTAAATCACAGCTGCTTCCTAGTACAAACTAGATGATTTTCTCTCTGGATTTTTCTAAACAGCTCTGGAAAATTCACATCTAATTACTAGCTGCTACTTGGTTTATATATCACCAAGTTTACAAGTGAAGACAAAACTGTAAAATACAATTAACAGGGTTCTTCACATGTTTCTTCTTCATTTCTCTATCCAATGCAATTTAGGCTTAGCTGTTGATCTTTGAATACTTCCTTGTTTGCACCAGAATGGAAATGCTGCATTTTTTTGATTCCTCCTAGAGGCTTCCACATTCCAGTTTGTCTCTGTCAACCCATGTGCCTCTGTCAGCTTATGAATTGTCACTATCAACTGCTAATGAACTTAGCATCCGTTGAAGCTTTCATCCGTTGATGCCTTATCCGTTGAAGTCTTTATCCATTGAAGCACTTATCCGTTGATGGATATTATCCGTTGAAGCATTAGAGACATTCGTTGAAGCTTTATTTCTTATCCATTGAAGGTCTTCAATATCAGTTGATACTTCTTCACTTATACAAAGTTACAAGGCATGAAATATTTACAATTAGCCCTCCTATTTGCATATCTACTAGTAGTCAACATGACTGATACTTCCCTACAACATCTAAGAATTACAACTTGAATCCAGAGAATGAAATGTGCTACAATACTAAACTTATTGCTAAGTAAAGCTACTCCTTCAACGGATATCCAAGATGGTCTTATCCGTTGAGGCTACAAATACTAGATTTCTACTTAAGTGTTTTGTTTAACTTATCATCAAACTAATACACATATTCCTAACAATCTCCCCCTATTTATGTCTTCTAGAACTGTAGGCATAAATTTGGGTTTAGCTTGATGATAACAAAACACTTGACAAATATATTAACTGTAATAAAGCAGAAATTCAAAAGTGCTGCAAAAATGTGTATGCTGAGATGGAATTGAAGAATTACATTGTTTCCAAGGGTGCTCCTTTAGCCTGAGCAGATTAATTTCTTTTCCTTTGATCCCTTGTTTTCTTTCCTAGCCTCCTGTCATTCTCCTCTATTTGAAGTTGAAGTTGTCTGTAGAACTCAGCTTCATCTTCTTCATTGATGTCCAACTTAGATTGCATATCCTTGAGAGTTTCATTACTGGCAATCTTGAGCTGATCTTCAAGTCTGAAAAATCTTTTGACTCCTTTGTTGTCTCTAAACTCCATCAACCAATGAGGTGATTTGTGAACTGTAATTCCTCTTTCTTGAATGAGTAATATTCTAGGCAAGGCATTGGGCTCCCACCAAGTTTTCCTTATGTTGGTAATCTTGTTGAGAATCTCAGTCTTGGCAGTCCTGGTAAAGCCAGAATCCCTTTGTATGGCTGAGTAGACTCTAACCAAGGTAGAGTAGCCTTCATTCAGAATCCTGTAGAGAGGCCAAGTTCTTTCCCCACTTCCTTTGTATTTGAACACTAGTCTTTCTGCTGCTGTCTGTAGGCAGCTATTCCCCTTACTTCCTCCAGCTCATCCAGATAGAGTTCAATGTCTGAAAATTCTTTTATGTCACAAATATGAACATAATCATCCTTAGAGGCTTGAGGCTTAGGCTTAGGCTTCTGAGTGAATTTTATTGAGGTTTTAGAGGGTGTTGATTTGATTCTTCTTTTCTGCTTCTTTGATGGTGGAGAAGAGGTTAAGAAGGTGGGCAATTTGATGGTGTCCCAATCAATTGGTTCCTCCTTAGGAATGATTGTTTCACCATGAATGTTCATGAAGGGGTCAGGCACAATGGGTTCAGGAATAGAAGGTAGTGGTTTGGATTTTGATTGGGTTTCTTCAGTCTCATCTACCATCTTTCTTTTTGCATTGGCCTTCTTTCTGTTCCTTTTCTGTCATTCCTCTCTTTCCTTACTTCTTTCTTCCATATCATTATCAACCATGTCCCCCATACCTTCATTTTCACTTTTGTCTTCAATTTCTTTCTTTTCTTCAGCTTGACTTGACTTTAGCTATTTTTCAAGCTTTGCTTGTGCTCTTTTGTCAGCCTTTAGCTTTTTGGCTTCTTCCTTCAACCTTCTGATTTCTTCCCTCTTGGCTATTGAGAATTTGGGATGTCCTTGCATCACACATATGCTCTTTCCCTCTCTGAAGATAATAGACATGTTCCTCCTTACAGCCACATCCATGGTCTCTTTGTGCTTTATGATACTTCCACCCAAAACCTTGTTTTCATCAGGCTTTGGAAGAGGAAAATCCACTTCTTTCATCTGAGCAAGGCTTAGAGGATTCTTTGTAGAGTCTTTATTGGATCTGTTATTGGGCTTGAGAACCATAGGTTTCAGATTCTTGGAAGAAGTCTCTCCAACCTTATTCCTCCTTACTGGCTTGAGCTTCATAATAATTGGTTCCACCTTTGTGCTATGCTTCACAGATTGTGATTTAGAATTTGTAGAACCAAAAATTTGTTGCATCTTTTCATCAATTTTCCTCCTTTGCTCTTTGACTTGCAATTCAGCTGCTGCTATCTGGATTAGATCAATTCCATCAAGCTTTCCTGTGATTTGAATAGTTGGAGAAGTGGTGATGGCACGAACTAGCACTTGAGATATTTGAACTGTTGTTGATGGCTCTCCTTCCCCTTCCCCTTTATTCTCCTCCTTTTTGTTATCATCAAGGGTAGGGTTCAAGCCCTGTGCTTTTGCCAGCTGCATTAGTAGATTTGTTTGAGTTTGTTGATTCTGAAGAATGGTGACCATAGAGTCTTCAATGATCTAAACTCTGTCTTCCAACCTGGCCAGCCTCTTGTCAGCATCAGATGCTTTCCTCAGTCTCCCCAACAAATCTTGCATAGTACCATAAGGCATGACTGAATCCAACTTCTCAGCATTGTAGGATTTCAGATCAGCAATGTCCTGTTTGAGTTCATCCACACTTAGATTCTGTTTGAAATGCTGCAACTGCAAGAGATGCAGAGAGTCCAGATGAGCTTGAAGAATTGCATTGGTACCAGCATCTGTAGTCTCCTGAAGGGCCTTCTGAATAGTCATTACTTGCCTGACCAAAGTGACACCAAACTCTCCTGGTGTAGATGACTTTGCCCATGCCCAATCAGGGAGATCTGGAACAGAACTTGGGTCTGCTTCTCCCCCTAAGTTCATGCTCTCATCCAAAGAATCAGAGTCATCATCATTAGAATTTACTCCAAATTCTTCAGATGGCTCACCAGCTTGAGAAGGCAACCTGTTAACAGCAGCTTTGTCTCTGAGAAGAGATTCTGAAGTGTGTATAATGTTTAAAGTCTGTTCTGCCTCCACATTGCCCTGAGCAGCCAATAATTGATAGGCTGGAACAGGGTGAGTAAAAGTGTCAGCATCCAAGGAAATGTTATCAATTACAGCTTTGTAATGTTGCTGAAATTGTCTTTCCTTTTCTGCATCATCCACTATCATTGACTCACTAGCAATGGCTGGATCCACCCTTATAGCTTCTGTACCTGCCTTTCTCTCATTTTCTCTATTTTCTTGCATCAGGGGCTCCCCCTGGCTCACACACACCCTCACACCCTCACCCTCACCTTCTAAGGTGGCACTCCCCTCACTCACTTTTGCCATGCTGGAAGAAATAGCATGCATCTGATGACTCTCAACCTCTCCTTTTTCCTGGGAGCAACCCAGCCTCTCACTCAAAATATCACTCCCTTCCCTCAAACCTAAAAGTGATTGTACAGTAACCATGTCCTCTACAGTTGGAATTGTTTCTGTTATATGTATAGAGACCATCAACGGATAGGGAGTATCCGTTGAAGTGGAAACTGATGGTATCAACGGATAACTGTTGTTAAGCTTATCAGTCGAAGAACAACCACTTGTCAACGGATGAGAGATATCCGTTGAAGAAGGAAAAGATGTAGATATAGAAAGTGACATAATTGTTGAATCTGTGTGAATTGATTTTAAGTGAGGTGACACAGATTCTTCAACTACATCTGAAAGAATTGGCTGATGATCCAACAAATCATCTAAAAGATGATGATCATCAGGTTTTGAGTGGGGCTCCTCCCTGAGTTTTAATGAGGGAGAATCAGGAATTGATGTGAATATCATATCCACATCCAGAGAGGGTGATGGAGAGTTTGATGATTGATGTGTTTCTATTATGAGAGAATGGGGCTGTGACTCCACATTTGCTAGAATTACATCAAGCTGAATTTGAGAAGGCAAAGATACAGGTGGATGTATCTATGCTGTGTGTGCCCCTTGTGTGGAAACTAGGGTCTTGGCCTTCTTCTTCCTTGAAAAGGCTTTGATTGGTGAATGTGTGGCTTCAGTATCCCTCCCTCTTTTGTTCTGTGTCCCTAGTTGGGGACTATTTTCAATAGTTGCACCCTTTTGGGAGGATGCAACTAGGGATGTGTTTGACTCCTTTTGAACCACCACAGTCTTTTGAGAGACTGTGGCTTGGCTGGCTGGGGTACCACTCACCTCTCCCGCCTTATCCTGGGGGGTTTCTTGATGTTCACCCCTCCCCTCACCACTCACACCCTGTTCATTCCCTTCAGGGTTTATGGTAGTTGTTACAACTGTTGTCTTTTGAGAGACAACAGAGGTGGTTTTCTTTGACTTGTGTTTTGAAATTTTATTTTTGGTGGCTTTGGTAGGAACCTGTTTGGACAAAGACACAGATTCCATTGCCACACTGGAAGACAAAGAAACAATGGGGTTGGAAACAGTAGGAGCTATAGAAGTGTTTACCTCACTTACCTGTGGTGCATTCATGATTGGCAAATATATCAATGGCACCTGGCTGTTGAGGTTCATTCTCAAAAGGTCTGCAAGGACCCTTTTCTCTTGTTCCCAGCATTTGAGTTTATTGTTCTCATTTGATATAACCAATCCTTCAGCAACATGGTTAGCCAATAACATAAAGAATCTAGCATAGTAGATGTTATGTGGTCTATTAGCTTTGTTACCTAATCTGGAACCTAATTCTAGCATGACACAGTTGCTAAAATTAAAGTACCTATCAGAAATTAGCATATAGAGCATATTAACAAGAGATGAAGTTATGGCATCAAAATTGCTAATCTTCCCAGAGAAAACCTTGATAAAGGCATCTCTAAGAAAACTCCATTCTTTCCTAAGGCCCTTCCTTCTAATACTACCTAAGCTAGCAGAATCAAAAGCATAGCCTATGGAATCTAACATAACAGATACATCTTTATCAGTGTGAGGTGTCATGGCATTATTCTCAGGTAACTTAAAGCACGACTGTATATCATCACAGTTAATGCAATAATCCTTACCTTTGAGAGAGAAGGCAATAGTCATATCTATGGAGTTGAACTCTGCAGTTGTCCAAATCTCCTCAATCACCTCACAGTAGATGGTTGGGGCTTCCAGCATTGCATAGCTTAGTTTGCAGTTTTTGATGAAGTCTATCATCTTGTGATAATCAGAATGGGCTTCATTTTTTTCAACCAAGCCTACAAAATTATTCTTTTCATAAACAAATCCATATTGAGACATAATTTTGACTACTGGTGCCATTGTTGTGAGTAGAGGTTGCAGAGAAAAACTTGAGAATTTTGGGAGAGAAGGAGAATAAAAATTGCAAGAAAGCGTAAAGTGAAAATTAGAATTCAATGGGCTTTTATACTTTCTTGAATTAAAATGTAAATAAAATGATTAAATGATACTTTTAAATAAATTACAGCCGTTTAAGAATAAAGAAATCTGTAGAAATTCTGAAAACTGCCTTCAATACAAATATATACAACAGTGTATATCTGTATCAACGGTTAAGTAAAAAAATCAACGGCTGTGACTCACTTAAAGTAACTGATGTGACACTTCAACGGATAAGGTAAATAGTTATCCGTTGATGATCAACGCTATTTTATCCGTTGAGGGATAAAATTACCAGAAATGTATTTGTCTTTCAACGGATAATGAACATCCGTTGATAGAACAATTTTGGCTTTCAACGGATAGGAAATATCCGTTGATAGAATAGGTCTTACTTAAAGCCAACTTTGTTCTTGCAGCAAATTCATTTCAGGCTTCAAGGCAGATTATAGAGAGGACATAAATTATGAATAATTAAGCATACCTAGCTCACTTACTAATCTTGTGAATGTTGATTCATCAAGTGGCTTGGTAAATATGTCTGCAATCTGCTTTTCACTTGGAACAAAATGAAGTTCTAATGTACCTTTCATCACATGTTCCCTAATGAAGTGGTACTTAATGTCAATGTGCTTGGTTCTTGAGTGCTGTACTGGATTTTTAGTAATGGCAATGGCACTTGTGTTATCACAGAATATAGGAATTTTGTCAACAGTTAGTCCAAAGTCAAATAGTTGATTCCTCATCCATAGTATATGTGCACAACAACTACCAGCAGCAATGTACTCAGCTTCAGCTGTTGATGTAGAAACAGAATTTTGCTTCTTGCTGAACCATGACACAAGCTTGTTCCCTAGAAATTGACAGGTGCCAGTTGTGCTTTTCCTGTCTATTTTGCAGCCTGCATAATCTGCATCTGGGTAGCCAATTAGATCAAAACCAGACTCTCTAGGGTACCAAATTCCTAGATTTGGAGTCCCTTTGAGATATCTGAAGATTCTTTTAATAGCCACTAAGTGAGATTCTTTAGGGTCAGCTTCAAATCTAGCACAGAGACATGTAGAAAACATTATATCAGGTCTACTAGCAGTTAAATATAAAAGTGAGCCAACCATGCCTCTATAGCTTGAAATATCCACAGACTTTTCAGCCTTGTTTAATTCAAGTTTGGTGGCAGTGGCCATGGGAGTTTTTGCAGATGAACAGTCCATTAAGTCAAACTTCTTTAACGGATCATAAATATATTTAGTTTGACTAATGAAAATTCCACCACTAACTTGTTTAACTTGTAAACTAAGAAAATAAGTTAGCTCTCCCATCATGCTCATTTCATATTTACTTTGCATTAACTTAGCAAACTTCTTACAAAGCTTATCATCTGTAGATCCAAATATAATATCTACATAAATTTGAACAAGTATTGTAGAGCCATTAACATTTCTAAAGAAAAGAGTTTTATCAACAGTACCTCTTGTGAAGTGATTATCTAGAAGGAATTTTGACAAAGTCTCATACCAGGCTCTAGGTGCTTGCTTTAGTCCATAGAGTGCTTTCAACAGATAATATACATAGTCTGGAAAGTTTGGATCTTCAAACCCTGGAGGTTGGCTTACATAAACTTCTTCCTCCAATTCCCCATTTAGAAATGCACTCTTGACATCCATTTGATAGACTTTGAAATTGACATGGGCTGCATAGGCTAGAAAGATTCTGATGGCCTCAAGTCTGGCAACTGGAGCAAATGTTTCATCAAAATCTATTCCCTCTTGTTGAGAATAGCCTTTAGCAACCAATCTGGCTTTATTCCTTATGACAATGCCATTTTTATCCATCTTGTTTCTGAATACCCATTTTGTGTCAATAGAACTCTTGTTCTTTGACTTGGGTACCAGCTTCCATACTTTGTTCCTCTCAAATTGGTTTAGCTCCTCTTGCATTGCTAAAATCCAATCTGGATCCAATAGAGCTTCTTCTACTCTCTTAGGTTCCTCCTGTGATAGAAAGCTACTATACAGACATTCATCTTGAGTAGCCCTTCTAGTTTGCACTTTAGATGTAGCATCACCAATGATCAGTTCAAAAGGGTGATTCTTGGTCCATTTCCTTTGAGGTGGTAGATTAGCTCTAGATGAGGTTGCCTCAGTATTGTCATGATGTGAGATAGAATGTTGATTGGTTGACACTCCCCCTGAGTTGCTGATCCTTTGAAAGGGGTTGGGAGCTCTATCAACTGATGAAGTGAATTAATTATCCGTTGACAGACTGTGATCAACGGATGCTTCATTATGAACTTCAACGGATGATGTACTTTGTCTTTCAACGGATGCTGCATTGCCTCTTTCAACGGAAGCTGAATTATGACTTTCAACGGATGCAGCATTATGTGCATTATCCAAAGGCAGATTTTGAATTCTACATGAGATGCCTTCTTCATCATTCTCATCTTCACTATCATCACAATATATCTCAATATTGTCAAATTTGAGTCCTTCATGATGTCCCTCATCTGTTAGTCCATCAATTTTTTTATCATCAAACACAACATGCACAGATTCCATGACAATATTGGTTCTTAGATTGTAGACCCTATATGATTTTCCAGCAGAATAACCAACAAATATTCCTTCATCAGCCTTTGCATCAAACTTCCCTTTGTGATCAAATTGATTCCTTAAGATGTAACATTTACAACCAAAGACATGCAGAAAGTTTAAAGTTGGTTTTCTTCTCTTGAATAATTGATAGGGAGTCATGCCTTTTGCCTGATTGATTAGAGAAATATTCTGAGTGTAACATGCACAGTTAACAGCTTCAGCCCAAAAGTAAGTTGGGAGTTTTGACTCTTCAAGCATTGTCCTTGCAGCTTCAATTAGTGATCTGTTCTTCCTTTCCACCACACCATTCTGTTGTGGGGTCCTTGGAGCTGAGAACTCATGCATGATCCTATTTTCTTCACAGAACAACTTCATGGTTGAATTTTTGAACTCAGTTTCATTGTCACTCCTAATATTCCTTACTTTGAAATCAGGATGATTGTTGACTTGCTTGATATGATTGATAATGATTTCACTAGCTTCATCCTTTAATCCAAGAAAATAAACCCATGAAAACTTTGAGAAATCATCTACAATCACTAGGCAATATCTTTTCCTTGAAATTGACAATACATTGATTGGTCCAAAAAGATCCATGTGAAGCAGTTGTAATGGTTCATCAATTGCAGATTCAAGCTTCTTACTGAATGATACTTTCTTTTGCTTTCCTTTCTGACAAGCATTACACAATCCATCCCTTGTGAATTCTACTAGAGGCATTCCTCTAATTAAGTCCTTTTTGACTAGATCATTCATTGTCTTGAAATTCAAATGGGGCAGCTTCTTGTGCCATAGCCAACTTTCAACTGAGCTTGCTTTGCTGAGAAGACAAGTAATAGATTCTGTATCTGTCGAGTTGAAGTCAGCTAAGTACACATTCCCTTTTCTAACTCCAGTTAGAACTACTTTATTATCCTTCTTACTTATGACAATACAGGCTTCATAATTAAAGGAAACAGTATTCCCTCTGTCACATAGTTGACTGATGCTCAATAAGTTGTGTTTGAGACTATCAACCAATGCAACTTCATCAATGATGACATTTTCTTTTGAAATCAAGTCGTATCCCATAGTGAATCCTTTCATGTCATCTCCAAAGGTTATGCTAGGGCCAGCTCTCTCCTTAAACTCTGTGAGCAGGGTGAAATCTCCTGTCATGTGTCTTGAACAGCCACTGTCCAAGTACCATAGATTCCTTCTTTTTCCCTGCACACAACAAAATCAATCAAGTTGATTTTGGTACCCAAGTTTCCTTGGGTCCAGCCTTGTTAGTCTTTTTCCTAGACTTCATTCCTCCTGCATCTTTTGACTTAGGTAACTTTGGGTCAACCTTGATCTCAGATGTGGTTGGTTGAAGTGTAGGGTTAGTCACAGAATCATTTAGCACATTTGATTGAATTTGATAAGGCATAGATTGTGCAAACATGTTATTCCACATAGGCATATTGTATGGCATTTAAGGCATATTAAATGCAGTAAAATAAGGATTATTAATATATGGCATGTTTGCAAAATGTGCATGGGGATTCTGATGAGACATAACAGGCATAGCATGCAGAGGTGACATAGACATGTTAGGCATGGAGGGATTTGAAGGCATGGGAGCATTTTTATCAGATTTGCAATTATCAGATAGGTGATTAACACTTTTACAATGCACACAGCTTTTTCTAGGAGCATACCTATCAGGTGTGTAATTGTTATGTTTATTAATCCCTACCTTCCCATTTTTTTTAGATTTTCTTTTAGTTTCCTTCTTATCCTCAACCAACTTAAGCCTATTTTTCAGCTGATCTAAAGTCATGTGTCATATATTCACCTTACTGGCATCTTTGGATGTGTTGGCTCCTTCTTTGACAAAGTTCTTGAAAGTTGAATCATCCTTCTTATTGAGATTTTTAATTTTAAAATTACTTGCCTGTTTTAATTGATGAGCCTTCAACGGATGCTCTCTTTCTTCCTTCAACGGATAACTTTCATCATCCGTTGATTCCACATCCGTTGACAATCCATCAATTAATTCTAACTCCTTTTTGTTTTTCTTCCAGGCATCCTCACAGAATGATTCAATTCCCTGAACCTTGGCAATCTGAACACTAATATCCCTAGATGTTTTCCAGGCCTTGATTACCTCTTGCTCACTTTCTAACTGTTTAGAAAGAATTTCTACTTTCTTAACAGCTTCTTCTAGTGCACTCTCAATAATCAAGCATTTAAGTTTTATCTTTTCAAGCTCAATTACCTGATCCTCTAACACAGCATTCCTATCACTTAAAAACATATTATTCTCTTTGATTCTAGTGTTTTCTTTAGCTAGTGATTTAAGGGAAACACGCAAATGATATAATTCATTGGACATATCATTTATGGCTTCATTGCATTCATTTTTAGAAAGCTGAGAGAGATCAGTAGTAATTACCTGGTTGCTTGATGAACTAGTTTCATTCTCATCAGAATTAGCCATCAGGGCTAGGTTGACATATTCCATATCATCATCTTCATTGACTCCATCTGCTGCCCAATCATCTTGAGTGAGAAAAGCTCTTTCCTTTTTTTGAGCAAATCAAAGTACTTCTTTTTCTAATCAACTTGCTCAAATTTCTTCTTATCAGAGGTTGGCTTCCTACACTCACTTGCAAAGTATCCACTAATGCCACAGTTATAACATTTGAACTTGGATTTGTCCACCATATTTTTGTTTGGCTTAGTGAATTTTGTATTTTTCCTGAACTTCATCTTTGCAAACCTCCTGGACAGAAAAGCCAGATGTTCATCAACATCATCAGAGTCATCCTGACTGGAATTGTTTTCATCCTCAGCTACTTGCTCTTTACCCTTGCTTGATTCTGATTTGTTTGTGCCAATTTTGAGACTTGGCATTGTCTTCTCCTCATTCATGGCTTCAACCTTCTCACTGTCAGCTACAAGTGCAACTGATCCTCCTTTTCTCTTCCCTTTTTCCAACAGCTCATCTTGCTTCATCTCAAGTTCATATGTCTTCAAAATTCCATATAATCTTTCAAGTGTGAAGTCCTTATAATCTTGAGAATTTCTTAGAGAAACAGTCATAGGCTTCCATTCGTTTGGTAGAGACCTTAGAAATTTTAAATTGGAGTCCTTGACTTGGTAAATTCTGCCATACAGCTTCAATCCATTCAACAGTTTCTGAAATCTGTTGAAGGTGTCATTCAATGATTCTCCTTCTTCAAAATGAAAATATTCATACTGTTGAATGAGAAGCTGCATTTTGTTTTCTCTAACTTGCTCAGTGCCTTCACAGATAAGCTGCACAGTATCCCAAATTTCCTTAGCAGTTTGGCTGTTAATGACATTGTCAAACATATCTTGATCTAGGCCATTAAACAGAATGTTCATGGCTTTCTTGTCCTTGTGAACCTCTTCAATATCTTCAACAGTCCATTCTGCCTTTGGCTTGGGAATAGACTGTCCAACAGCAACTGTTGCAGTAGCAGCTGTGGCCACCTTGTGAGGGATGTGAGGACCATTTTCAATGCAGTTGATGTAGCTTTCATCTTGAGAGAGAAGATGTAAATGCATCTTCACTTTCCAGTGATGATAGTTATCTCTTTCCAAGATTGGAATCTTTACACCAATATCCTTCTTACTCATGATGTTAGTAAAATAGATCTTTAAACTATTTGTATGTTAAGAGCTTGCTCTGATACCAATTGTTATTCTCAGTGGACTAACAATGAGATTTACAGAAGGGGGGTTGAATGTAAATCTCAAAACTTTTTCAAGTTTTGAGCAGTTTCTAAGGCTAAGTGTTTTTAAGAGCAAGTGTGTGTGAATTGCTCGAAGCTAATGCAGACATATATATATTCAAACACAAATGTAAAGAACACAGAGAACTTAAAAACTTTTCTGGTGGATTTGTTGTTCCACCAGAGATATGTTATTTCAGAAAATCTGTGATTCAATGAATTAAATCACAGCTGCTTCCTAGTACAAACTAGATGATTTTCTCTCTGGATTTTTCTAAACAGCTCTGGAAAATTCACATCTAATTACTAGCTGCTACTTGGTTTATATATCACCAAGTTTACAAGTGAATAAAAAACTGTAAAATACAATTAACAGGGTTCTTCACATGTTTCTTCTTCATTTCTCTATCCAATACAATTTAGGCTTAGCTGTTGATCTTTGAATACTTCCTTGTTTGCACCAAAATGGAAATGCTGCATTTTCTTGATTCCTCCTAGAGGCTTCCACATTCCAGTTTGTCTCTGTCAACCCATGTGCCTCTGTCAGCTTATGAATTGTCACTATCAACTGCTAATGAACTTAGCATCCGTTGAAGCTTTTATCCGTTGATGCCTTATCCGTTGAAGTCTTTATCCGTTGAAGCACTTATCTGTTGATGGATATTATCCGTTGAAGCATTAGAGACATCCGTTGAAGCTTTGTTTCTTATCCGTTGAAGGTCTTCAATATCAGTTGATACTTCTTCACTTATACAAAGTTACAAGGTATGAAATATTTACAATTAGCCCTCCTATTTGCATATCCACTAGTAGTCAACATGACTGATACTTTCCTACAACATCTAAGAATTACAACTTCAATCCAGAGAATGAAATGTGCTACAATAATAAACTTATTGCTAAGTAAAGCTACTCCTTCAACGGATAGCCAAGATGGTCTTATCCGTTGAGGCTACAAACACTAGATTTCTACTTAAGTATTTTATTTAACTTATTATCAAACTAATACACATATTTCCAACATTATTGAAGTTAGTTTTTTTTTTAAAAAACTGAGCGGTTGAACCGCAAAACCAACCGCAACCAACCGCAATTACGTGGGTGGATTTGGTAGGTTTTTTTATACCAACGGTTTGGTCGCGGATGGAGATATGGGAAAATCGTTAGTTGTAGTTTGGTTTGGTTTGGTTGGGTTTGATTTGGTTTGGTTTTTACTCCCTAACTAAACCAAGCTGCACCGCGTAGGCCCCTAATTCAAACCTGTACTATGCGGATTCTTTAGCAGTTCTCCAAAATTAGGATTTTTTTTTTACAAATTGCAACAAGGGATTAGTATCAAATATCCGGGATAATTCCAAAATGGGTCCCCCTCAACTTCATTTTACAGTTTTTTATGAGGTAACAATTTACTTTTTATGAACTTTTATGAATTCATTTCATAACCTTTGTATAGTCATGGTTAGCTAATTTATTAGGATAATAATTATAATCCAAAAATTAGTAGAATAATATAATCTTTCAGGGGATCATGGTTTGAGTGTAGAAGTATGGGTCAATATTTTTTTTAATTAATTACAACATGTTTAATTGATTTTAGTACAAAATAATAGGGTGGGTACTTATGTTTATATATACAAAATTATAATTTTGATCAAAAACATGTATATTAACTATCAAGTATCTTTATTAAGAAAAATCTAAGTTCTTACTCAATTGAAAATTAATCGAACATTATAATAAAAACTCGATCTTAAATTGTTATTATTAATTTTGCATATATAATTAGATTTTTTATGATTTTTTTAAGGAAAAGTATTCACTTATAAATTTTATGGGGTCTTGATAACTTTTAATGTTCAAAAGTATTGCCCAAGATTCTTTTAGACAATTACATTTATCAGCTTTGCATACCATACATTATATCCTTATATATAATTAGAGTAAAGGAGATAATATGGTACGGTATGGGATGGTATGTGATGGTTTGGTCGTCACAATCCTCATTAACCAAACAACTAAACTTATTTAATATTTAATAAAGACTCACTATCTATATCTTTACTAAGAAGAAGATTTTTATAGGTTTGTTAACACTCTTTTCAAAAAACAAAACTAATACCCTAATATGCATAATGTAGGCTATTAATTTATACAGAAAATTATAATTTAACAAATTAGAAAAAAGTTATAATTTGGTTCAGAGGTTTTTTTATATTTAGTTATAAAGGAAAAATAATAGGAAGATATATTTTATATAAATATAAACAAAGAATGATTTTTTATTAAAACTAAAAAAATTGAAAAAAAGGACACCATTAAAAATACATAAAAGTTACAACTAAAAATTTATATAAAAGTTGACAAACAATTTCAGAAATTGAAATAATAATACTATTTATATTAAATATGAAATACATAAAAATTACAACAATATAAATTATTTGACTTTATTTTTATATGTGTATGGAAATGGGATAATATTACAAGTAAAACAAATAGCACATAATCGTGTGCATGTATAATTAATTAGCGAAAAAAATAATAACACTATTTATATTAAACACAAGTGAAAATCATGTATTCAATAAAATATATAGTAAATACAATCGAAAATAATTTTTATAAACAATACATAACACCATTTATGAAAAATAATTGTGTAACGAAAAATTTATATAAAGTTTTATAAAAATTCAAAAACAAATATAAATACAAAATAAATATGTAACAAACACATTAAAAATATAAATAAAAATTTCCCGTGCATTACACGGGTATAAAGCTAGTATTAACTAATACTTGCTCCGATTTATTTTGTGGATACATATTTATAGATGATACATATTAACATATTTCAAGATTATTTTTTCTTTTGTAATATGTCACTAGACTCTTAAATTTATTTGTCATTTAATCTTATTAAATTTTTAGGATTATTGAATTCTTCTATAAAGCCTTATAATTTTCATATGCAATATTTATTGAAGTTAGATTTTTTTTATTTGAGTGGTTGAACCGCAAAACCAATGGCAACCAACCGCAATTACGTGGGTGGATTTGGTTGGTTTTTTATACCAACGGTTTGGTTGCGGATGGAGATATTGGAAATCCGTTAATTGTGATTTGGTCTATTTTTACCCTCTAACCGAACCAAGCCGCACCGCGTAGACCTCTAATTCAAACCCGTACTATGCGGATTCTTAAGCAGTTCTCCAAAACTAGGATTTTTTTTACAAATTCCAACAAGGGATTAGTATCAAATATCTTGGATAATTCCAGGATGGGTCCCCCTCAACTTCATTTTACAGTTGTTTATGAGGTAACATTTTACTTTTTATGAACTTTTTTGAATTCATTTCATAACCTTTGTATAGTCATAATTAGCTAATTTATTAGAATAAAAATTATAATCCAAAAATTAGTAGAATAATATAATCTTTCAGGGGATCATGGTTTGAGTGTAGAAGCATGGGTCGATATTTTTTTTAAGTAATTACAACATGTTTAATTGATTTTAGTACAAAATAATAGGGGGTACTTATGTTTATATATTCATAATTATAATTATAATCAAAAGCATGTTTATTAACTATGAAGTATCTTTATTAAGAAAAAATCTAAGTTGTTACTCAACTGAAAATTAATCGAACATTACAATAAAAACCCGGTCTTAAATTGTTCTAATTAATTTCACATATTTGTAGTAGATTTTCTATGATTTTCTTATGGAAAAGTATTCATTTATAAATTTTATGGGGTCTTAATAACTTTTAATGTTCAAAAGTATTGCCAAAGATTCTTTAGACAAGTACATTTACCATCTTTACATACCATTCCATACAGGGTGCCCTTCCCCAATCATGGTTGGTTGGGGTTCATTTCGTAGCCAACCCATACTTCCGCATTGATTCATTGCGGAAGGACTATTGGTTTCCGCAATGAATCATTGCGGAAGTCCCGAGGCTTCCGCAATGAATCATTACGGAATGATTGAAATTACCCTTTTGCCCTTAATACTTCCGCAATGATTCATTGCGGAAGTCGTTAACTAGTTAAACACCCCCACCGACTGTTAACAATTTTCATTCGATTAAAACACTAAAAACACACAGCCATACCAATTTCAGGCGATTTCAAGGTTATTTTCAGGCGATTCATTACTCTTCTCCCTCCTCGATTTTCTGAGGTTTGTTTTTCTCACCGTATACACACACACACCGTATACACACACACGAGATGTATGTATATATACGACTATAAACACATACACACACAAGATTGTTCTTGATTATACACACACATGATGTACTTGATTTTTTTTAAATTGTTTCGAATTATATGTTGACTTGATGATTATTAGTTCGAATTTTGTGTTCTTGATTTTTTTGGTGATTTAATTCGAATTTAGGTTTATTTAACAATTAGGGTTAGGATTAATTAGGAATAAAATGCATCATGAATTTTTATTTCGAATTAAATGTTGATGTTATGCTTTTTAGTTCGAATTATATGTTGATTTGATTCTTTTTAGTTCGAATTTTATGTTCTTCATTATTTGTGGTGATTTAATTCGAATTTAGGTTGAATTTTGGATTTTATAACAATTATGGTTAGGATTAATTAGGTCATTTTAATTTTTTAATTAAAATAAACTAGTTGAGAAATTAGTTTAGGTTTAATTTTGAGTTGTGTATTTCATTCAAATAATTAGGTTAATTATATACATATTAATTCGAATTATTAAATTAAATTTAGGATTAATGATAGATGATTTGGGATAATTATGGGTGATTAGGCATACTTTTAGTATTTAAATATATGAGTTAGGCATACTTGTTTATTTGGGCTAATTAGAATGACTAAATATGATTACAATAATTAATTTGAATTTAAAGTAATAATTTGAAATAAGCATTAGGTCATTTTAATTTTTTAATTTGAAATAAATTAGTTAGGAAATGAATGTAGGTTTAATTTTGAGTTGTGAATTTCACTCGAATAATTATGTTAATATTTAAAATTAATGATAAATGGTTTGGAATAGTTATGAATAATTATTAGGTTAATTTGAATTAATAATTTCAATTAAGGATATTTCTTAGTATTTAAATATATATTTGTTTAAATACTTCTTTAATTGGGGCTAATGAAAATGACTATATATGATTAGAATAATTAATTTGAATTTGAAATAAAGATATATTTAAAGATATCCTTGTTTACATTTATTTAATTGCAAATTACTTGTTTAATTTTTAATTAATTGTTCATAATCTATCCTTGTTTAATTACTTGTTTATTTGCAGTTATTTATTTAGTTTCTTGTTATTCTGCCCTTATTTGTGCATTATAATATCAAACTGAAATAATTCTTGTTTTGAAAATTGCAGATAAAATGAATATGGAATGCGGGCCAATAGATCGATCATTGCTGACCATGCAGGATGATCACATTAGTACTCTTATATGGCATGGGGGTGAGAGGGAGACGCTCGATGTTAGACAGTTGACTGCTAACATGGGTAACTAGGTATTGGATGAGGAGCGGATACATTTACTTACAGGCTGGGGTTTCGGGGTGTTTGTTAACCCCTTGGTTGTTCTGCAGAATGATATTCGCTTGATCACTGCACTGGTGGAGAGGTGGAGGCCAGAGACTAACTCATTTCACTTCACATACGGTGAGATGACCATTACACTAGAGGATGTTTACATGATCTTGGAGCTGCCTATTACTGGTCGTGCTGTTACCCATACGGAGCTTGATAATCCGAAACCGTATTGAGTGACCAACTGGGAGGATTTGAGGATGACTGAGAAGGAGCGGGTTGATATGTATGATCGAGGCGGGGTGACTCTTCACAAGTTACGCACGAGATATGGTTCTAGGCCAAAGGGGGAGCAGAGTCCAGACTTTCTTCAGCAGGATCCTATAGTTTACACCCGGGCATATCTTCTGTTTCTGATTGGAGGTATATTATTTCCTACCTCATCTCAGGATGTGGTGCACCCCTGATATCTACAGCTTATACAGGACACTGATCATATTATCGATTATGCTTGGGGGGCTGCTGTTCTGAGCTACTTGTATAGATGCTTGTCGAAGGCTATGCATAAGTCTTCAGGCAGCCTGAACGGGTGTGTTATGTTGCTGATGTTGTGGGCTTGGGAGAGGGTATTGCCTGGCCGTCCGGAGATTGCACCGCGTACGAGGTTTGTGTTGCTGAGGGCTACAGCGTGGGTTAGACCGGTAGCTAATAGGAGGAGTAACCCTCACCATCACACAGGAGGTTATCGGGGAGATTTTGATAGCTTTCAGATGTGTTGGTTGACATGGCAGCCATATCGGAGGTTTTATAGGAGGATTGATTATAGTGCCGATGATTATGATACTGACATGATGGATATGTTGCATACGGCACTCGGTCGCATACCGATGATTCATTTTGAGATGGTGGAGTATGTCATGCCGGACAGGGTTCTGAGACAGTTCGGTATGCTGCAGCATATTCCTGAGGAGCCGGTGGATCACGGTTTTCTACGTGTGGAGAGGTTATCCCGTATGCAACGGGATAACCATACTGTTTTGTTGAGACAGTTTATATTGGAGTCGGATTCTTTTGTTGACACTGGTATGCCTATTGTTACAGAGGGGGCTTATGTACCGATGACAGAGTACATGTACTGGTATAGGATGGTGAGTAAATTGAAGATAGCACCGTTTGTAGCTGAGCATGATGGTAAGTAAGGGTATACGTCCCTCGAACTAATATGATGGTAAGTAAGGGAAGTGGTTCTTTTTTATTTTAAATTTTATTCAATGTTTAATTCAATATAAATCTCTTTCTTAAATTTTATTAAGTACTTTATTTTTAAAAAATAACTTAATTGTTTTAAAATATAAATATTATTTTTTTAAAATTATAAATATATTTAAATCAGAAACACATTTAAAGCAACTATTATTTAAATAAATAATTAAAAAAAAAACAAAATGCTTCCACATTGTATCAATGCGGCTTCCGCAATGGATCATAGCGGATGTCCTCCGCATTGTTTCATTGCGGAAGTATCCGCATTGTTTCATTGCGGAAGTCTTTTTCTGTTGGCTCCCACCACGTGGAGCCAACCGTGGCCGTGGAATTTCACCCTTTCATACATATTAACTACTACTTGGTCTTATTTATTTTGTGGATGCATATTTATGGATGATACCAGAGATAGGGGTGGTAGCTCCGACGGAGATGGCTCTGATAGCAGCCGAAGAAAGAGTCATCACCAACGACACACCGCTCGGCAGATTCAGAGGCTTGAAGGGTATCATAATTTATGACTAGTGTTTCATTATAAAAATTTCAGAATTTAAATTTTTTCAAATTATTTCTTTATGAAAAAACTGTTGTGAATCTACAATTTTGTTTGAACGATTTTAGAAGATGTTGAGTTTTTCGATTGAATATTATTTATTTATTGAAATAAAATGTGAGTGCATAGTTTTGGACTATTCAGTTATTTCATGTTTTAATTAGCGAAAAAATAAATTTATTCAATGCCCGATCTAAGTAGAGCCGTAAAGATAAGGTATCGTTACATCTTACCTCAAGAGATCCTTTGTCTACTACTAGTGGATATATGGTTTATGTTTGGTTGGGTTGCAAGGTGACGAGTCCATTTATTATTTCTAAAATTATTTTTTATGTGTTTAATTGAAGGACGTTTCGGGAATGTCCCCATCCAGACGAGAAAATAAGGATGGAGCTAAGTAAAGAGTTGGGATTGTCTTCTAGCCAAATTAAATTTTGGTTTCAAAACAAAAGGATACAATTAAAGGTTCGTTGATATTAAGTTATTAAAGTCTTTGTTCTTTCTTGTTTTTTGTTTGGTGCTGACTGAAATGTTTTAGGCAAAACATGAAAATATCGCCATCATGGAGGCACTTAGGAATGCTATGCTATGTGCCCATCTTGTAGACGTCCGGATCAGTTTGGTGGAGATACTTACTTGAAAGAACAAAAGTTGTGGGAAGAGAACGGTCAGTTAAGAGAACAGGTTTGTATCATTGGAGCTGTCAGCTGTGTACTCCACTGCAATTTAGTCAAACTTAAGTTCATGCTCTGTAATTACTTAGTTAAGTATGTACTGCAGCTTAAAAGATATGAGAACATAGTTGCCAATTACAAGCCGCTAATGGTGGATGTTTCTCGTAATGCTATGGATGAACTGATCAAGCTTGTACAAAGTGATTCACCTTTCTGGATAAGATCATCAGCTGATGGGCGCGAAGTTTTAAATCTTGAATGTTATGAGAGCATTTTTCCCGGAGTTGCTAAAAGTCCTAATGTTCGCATTGAATCATCAAAAGATTCAAGTGTTGTGATCATCGATAGTTTGGAATTAGTTGATATGTTCATGGATGCGGTTAGTTTTTGTATTCTTTCTATTATTATATTTGGTTAACACCTTATTAAACACCAAAATGCTATATAATATTTTGGTGTGGGATGTGAATTATTTCTATTATTATATAACTCATGGCAAAAGAAATTTGATGAAACTTTCCCAGAGGATGGTTAAGACTTTTTGTTCTAGCATCAACACAGTTAATGGACAGCAAGTGATGATCTCTGGGATGAACGATTTGGAAGTACGTGCAATACTTCAAAGGTGCACTGATCCTGGCCATCCTAACAGCATTGTTGTGAGTGCAGCAACTACTATTTCCGTCCCATTTGCTTCTGTAGAGGTTTTCAATTTCTTCAGGGACGGAAGAAACCGACCCCTTGTAAGATTTATGATACAAAGTTTCTTTTTCTGGTGCAAAGCTTCTTATGCATATCACTCTTACAAATAATCTTTTGTTTGTTTTTGTGATCAGTGGGATGTTTTTTCTAATCATAATCCTGTCAAAGAGATTGGCCATATTGCGTGTGGATCTCATCCAGGGAATCGTATCTCTGTTCTCGGGGTATGATTTTTAGCCTTTTTTTGCTTTAAGTTATACTTGCGATCTTTATCTTATTTAAAGGCAAGGATTTTTTAGGGAGCCCCTTACAGAGAACCCTTATTCTCAGGAGAACATGTCTTGAACAACATATAATTGTTTTTATACTTGCCCCGTTTAAATAAAGCAATCTTACGATTGGCAGGCCTCGGGTACCAGCCAGAGCAACATGTTAATACTTCAAGAAAGCTGCATTGACTCATCAGGTGCCCTTGTTGTGTACTGTCCTATAGACCCACATGCCATCAACATAGCCATGAGTAGTGAAGACCCCTCAGTTGTCCCAATCTTATCCTCTGGATTCGCAATAGCACCTGATGCTGGAGAAAATCTGGGTCCTGGAGAAATGTCAGCTGGATCACTTGTTACAATAGTGGTACAAATTATCGTGAGCAACTTGACAACAGGTACGATGAGCCAGGAGGCGGTGAATACAATAAATCACCTGGTGGGAAACACTATAAGGCAAATAAAAGCTGCCTTGAATTGCTCTACTTGTTAAGATTGAGGTCGAGTTGCACCTGTGTAGATGTTAGAGCATGGATCTTTAAAATCATGCCCAATTAGTTGAGACAAAATGAAGTTTAGTGGGGGGGGATGAATATTTATTATTAATTTTTCTGAAGCAAACTTATTGCTTAATGCTTCTTCTGCAGTACCAATTTCAGTTTTCAGCTACTTCTTTTTCTTTTTTCTTTATCATTTATTACATTTTTTAGAAGATAATGTTAAATAATTTGGTTTGTTTACTCGGGAGTATGTAAGGCACCCTGTTTGGATGAGCACCGACTACAAGTGGGGAGATTAGTTGATATTAGAGATTAGTTGATATTAGAGAGGCTTAACTTATCTTAGACTACATTTACTGGAAAAAATGTAAGTTCAGATTCTCCGATCTCCACCATTTATCCCATTAGTGAAGGTTGTCACTCATTAACAGTGCTATATGTTAAACCAATATTTAGTTTCCTGTTTTAACCATAAACTATTACGTTCCTCGTCATCTACTAAGAGCAACTCCAAGACTTAGGGTCCAAATTTGGACCAAACTCTCTCCACCTCGAACAGTTTGGTCTAAATATCGATACAAATCTTAAAATATTTATTTAATTATTTTAAAGTCTTATAATAATAAATATATTATTTTTGTATGATGTAAGATATTATTTTTATATTTTATTATTATTATTAATTACTTGTTTTATTTTAAAATTGTTAATAAATTAATAATAGAATTCTAATTAAATTTCAAATATATACGAAAAATATTAAACACATTTAGTTATAATAAATAGTTTATTTAATTGTTAATAAATTGGAGGAAGTCGATTTAATTTGTCGGACTAAATTAATAATTTAGTTCTCATCGCATTTTCATTTATGTTGTATTTCAAGTTAAGTTTTATGTGTTGTAATCTTTATTTTAATGTTTGAATGTATTCGTAATTTGAATTCAAGAAATGCAATGATATTTATTTAATTACGTTTAAATATTTTTTAATTTAAATTATTATTTAAATAAATAATAATAATATCCTAATATCGGTTAATTGCATTTATAAATACCCGAAATCAAAACTTTATGTAATAAACTAAAAGAAATACATTAAAAATTATTATTTTAATTTTGGACCGAGATTTAGGCCCCTGTTGGGTGAATTTGGACCAAAATCGGTCTAAATTTGGACATTTAGTTCACTCTTGGAGTTGGCCCAAGGAGTTGAAACATGATGTTGCATTAAAGATAGCCCTGAATCTTTTTGGTATTCATCGACAATTAGGAAACAAGTTGTTCCCAACCAAGGCTTCACCACAAAGGTTGCACAAAGGAGGTCCGGAAATTTCGGGTTTCAGGTCGTATTTGTGTTTGCAAATGGGTTAAGTTAAAATTATACTAAATTTAATGGATCAAATATTTAATTAGAAAGGAATAAAATTATTAAAAACGTGTCATTTCTGGACATTTCTGGTTGTGCAAGTAGTGTTCAGTTCACTTTCAAATTTTCTCTCACTAAATCGGGTTATGAATCGAATCGGGTTCAGGTCGGGTTTCGGGTCGTGTTTAATAATAAAACAAGCTATCAAATGCCAAAAAATGTCAATCGAAATTGCAGGGAAAAAGGAGAAATTCTCAACACCATCAAAATGTAATTTTACTTTGTAACTATCAAAAATGTAACTAATATTTAAAACTGGATTAAGCTACAATACAACAAAACAAATAAGATTACCAGCTAAATAGGTTATGGTAACAAATTCATTATAGAGATCGAGCACTACAATATAGTCTTAAATGCTTTTAATCTCCAAGAATCTTCTGTTTTTTGGCTGTATTCATGTATGGTTTGATGACCCATTCGACTTGAGCTTCGCTCTGATCCATCGTTCCTAGTTTGACCTATGATATAGAACAAAACAGAACTCATTAGAAATCTGGATAGCAACTGGATGGACATGATAAAGTATGAAACAGAACTCATTAAAATACGGATTGCTACTGCAGGGACAAGATTACTGGTGAGCTGAACAAAGCAAAAAAAAAAAATTAACTAACTTTTATTTTCCAGAAGATGTAATAATAGACTCGGGTATGTTTATTATCATAGGTAACAGGTTATGTTAAAGCACTCCAAAGTACCAAGCTACATCATTTCTACATGTCAGGCTAAATGACAGATTAGACACTTCTTTCAACACCAAATAAATTATGGCTACTACATCTCTAGTCTATCTCTTCCATTTTTAAGTACAACATGATTTAGTGTAAATATTCGTTTTTCTACTTGGTATTTGAGCAAGGGCAGAGATTCATTAGTTTACTGTAATGAGGATCATAACAGAAATTAGTCAACCCTTCAGCCTCATGGCCCTTTAAGTCTTAAGCAATCTAGTTGGATACTGCAAAAAGATACCAATTACCAAAACAATTTACATCCCCAACAATAGGTCTTTAAAAGTAACTTCTCCTGAAAATTTTAGGGCTCAATGACATTGGCCAGTTGGATACAAGTAACAAACAGGGTTGACATGATGTTTACCATACAAGTTACCAATAATAGTGCGAATACTGATGCTCGTTATATCTAAGACACTAGTATCAAAGTAAAATACTTCCCCAGAGTAGAATATGATACATTAGGTTGGCTACCAATATTTGGTTATAAAGAGTTACGTGGAATGGATAGTCAGATTAGATGGGGCTTCTGCGTGAGAAGTGCTAGAAACCTAATTTTGACAAATAAAAAGAAACAAGAACAGGGATTAAGAAACACAAACAGGGTAGATGTTGCAGTTGCTTCATGCAAGAGGAGAGGGTTTTCACGACTGGGACTAGATATCTGGTTAGATTATCATTTGATCTTTAGTTTAATTGGGCCAGAAAACAAAGGCTACTAATTTGAATACTGATTAGAAAACATGAGAGATTAAGTGTGCTTTCCATATCTGGCATGCTCTCACCTCCGTTATATGCGATTGATCTCCGACTCGGCAACTCATACACGAGCAAGGAAAGGAATTAAAATAGTACTCCCTCCGTCCCTCCCAAATGTTTACATTTGGGTGGAGCGCGGAGTTTAAGAAAAATGATAAAATAGTGGAGGAAAGTTAAAAAAATGAGTAAAGTAGTGGGACCGATTAATATTATATGTATAAAGTGGGTATAGTGGAGAGAAATAGTGGATGTAGTTATTTTAAAAATTATAAAAACCTTACTATTTTTGGAAAGTTTTGAAATGTAAACAATTGGATGGGACATCCAAAAAAGGAAAGTGTAAACAAATGGGAGGGACAGAGGGAGTAATAAATTACTTATGTTAATTATTATTTTATCTATGTTGTGATTTATTCCTTTATCTATAGAAGAATAATGTTCCCAAAAATTAGATCTGCACCAAACCTCGGCATCAGATTGCAATTCGAGAAATAATAACAGAAAATTTAGAGGCAAACTGACAAATGCTTATAAGTTATAAGCTATTAATAAGAAACAGGCCGGCAGAAAAGCCACCACTTTGTTTGGTATGCATTCCGCGAAATAGAACAAACATGGACACAAACTTATAGGTTTAATCAGATAGCACTGTCGTTACCTGATACAACCTCAATTCAAACCGAGGACCAATCTCCTTCAGTTCTACAGATTTAGGCCCTCCTTTTTTGTCATAGATATGATTCCTGAAGTAAATAATACCAAAACTAATTATCAATATGAAACCCAGGACTCTAGAAAAGCATGGCACAATAATGATAAGACCAATCAATAACATCAACACAAGAAGCAGGGCGAAGTTTGAAGAGTTAAATTGATAAACAGAAGTGACTTAAAAGCTAGATGTTTAGGATAGCTAACCTGAATGAAATGTAGTCAGACTGATTAGCGAAAGTCACAATACGTTTTGTATCAGGCTTCGGGACAGGAAAAAGATGCTTTAAAATGTTTGCTGTTCTTTCACCAAGCTGACATGAAGATGGAAAAATATTCTCAACAAACGAAATATAATTAATATTGCAAAAAAACGATTGTAAACCTTTAAATTCAAGGATGTCACATTTCAAGAAGTATATGAGAAACAAAACCAATATAAACCACAGTAGAACCTCCATATAGTAATACTCTATATAGTAATAACCTCTGTATTGTAATAAAAAATTACAGTACCAACTTGGGCCAGTTATAATTAAGAATTAATTCTATACAGTAATATTCTATACTTTTTTAAAGTCCATCATTTATTAATATTCCTCTACATAAGAATAAAATTGCTTAAAATTAATTAAATATATTTATATATATCCAATAAATATGATCTTGTTACAAAAACATTCAAGATAGCTTAAAGTATTTTTCTAAAGTTGTTTGTGATAATGACTTGGTCATTCGGGTCAACATTGCATCCTTTAGCTTGAGTATCCATGATGATTCATCACCACAATCACCATCTTGTTTTATCCCAAATAATTCTATTTTTTGAGCATTTTTAAAACTTCTTGACCCGAAACCTTTTTGATTTATACACTATCATCCTGATTATCATCTTGGGCTTCTTGCTTGATTCCTGCAATGGTTTCTAGGCATAAACCACTTGTTACTTATCAGGATGTTCGAGAAACTTATTGACATCCATCTGGTTAGTGTAATGAAATTATTTAATTAAATATTATTTAATTAATTTTTAAATTTAAAATTTATATGTTAAACTCTACTTAAGAATAACCTCTCTATAAAAATATTTTTTCTTGGTCCCGAGGATATTACTGTATAGAGGTTTTACTGCATATTGAAGGTAAATCATGTACATAACAAGCCCCGATGCCCCATCATGCTTATATAACTTTAAACACAAGGAACCAAGAAGGTACTCCTTGTACTCCCACGGGTGAATTAATAGAAAGGGTATCATCAATAACGACCTTTTTCATAAACGCAATGATATTATGGAATTTGTCAACAATGTCATGTTACCAATTTACTTGCTTAAAACAATGTGTTATAGCAAGACCATGCTACAAAATCCTGGACTTAAAATTGTGACTGCTATTACAACAATCTATACATTGAGGGGGTGCATCTATGTGAATTCGTACTTTACGAAACAACTTTGTGCCTAGAAAGATAGAAGATACTGCTAAAACAATGATAAATACCTTTGTTGAGAAATTATTGAGAATCAAATGTGGGTAAGCATTGGGCATAGTTCCAATAGCTTTTTTGTCCTTCAAATCATGTCTGGTAACCTGGAGTCAGTAATGAAACAGCATTACTATGGACTAACAACACTGATCACTACAAGTAGTCATATAGGTTTCTGAGAAAAATAACCAACATACCACATTGAGTAATCCAAAGTATGCAGTCGGACCAAATGGTAGATGAGTAATTATAAGGCCATCTGGAACACCACGATGTTCATGAACTAAGATTACATCTGAGAAATCATATGCTCGGCAAGTCTCAATAATTTCAGATATCACCTGCATATGTCAAAAGTATTATATGTATTCTTTTTATGGTACGTATGTAGTCAACTAATCAAGTCAATGCTAATTACATATCAACAAATTTCCCACTGCTGCCTCCCCTAGGTGTCTGGGCCGAGAGTTACAAAACCAGCAAGCATCATACGGCCATACATGTTACAGCTCATTTAGTGCTGAATATCAACATGAATATGAAACATGACAAATCAACAGTTCTTATTCACATAGCAACTTCAATATTTCCAGAGCTTGTCACGTATCTGACGGGGGTATTAGTTGATAGTTATCTTATTATAATTGCATAGAAGTATTTGTGATTATTAAGATTGTAAAAATGTCTTGGTGGCTAATTCTCTATTAGAATATTCTTTAAAACTGTCTAGATCTTCTTACAAGAAATGTAAAATTTTAGGCGCCTTCTTCACACTGTCTCCGAAAGGACTTTATGACGAAGGTTCAATAAATTCCCATTAGAAGATGTATTTATATTCATCTTAGCTTTGACATGATAGTAAATAAGAAAGAGACAAAAATGGGCATTTTTGTATTGGATATAAATTTTAAAGACAAAGTCAGAAGTATAAAAGTAATAAAAGGAGCATATTGCCTTTTTCCGTTATTTCGAGAGATCAGCAGTCAAGTTGGTCAATAGTTTCATATATTATAATTAGCACTATTCAAAAAACTAGTTTAAAATAAAAAACAAAGGTTCAAGGATGAACAAACCTGACCACCACGGTTCATGGATTCGGCATTTGGAAAGACAAACTTCAGTTCCTGCAAAATAGTATATTAGAATTCCCCCCAGCTGTTGTCCCGTGTAGGGACATTGCAGTCCTTCAAGGCTACTACATATTATTATTCTTGTATAAATTCCCTTCGTTTCAAAATCTTGGATTAAAATACCAATTTCAAATATTCAAAACTCATCAACTCCATTTATAAAATCGACTTAAAATTTATATAACAATCATCAAAACAACTATAATATAATGTAATCTAAATACTTAATATATTTAAACATTACTAGGAAATCAAATTTAGCCAATTCAACTATTATGTCAAAATCGCATTCCCTTCAAAAAAGAAGCAGTTAAGGGTTTGTATATGATATACTTGTGATATATTTGAACTTGAGAAACAAACATTAAGTTACCATTTTTAACTAAACCAAATAAAAGTCCTCCGGTAACAGGAATCTACAACCAAAATGCAGGAACATATTTTACCCAGATTAGGAGAGTTCATTTTGATGAATGGCAAAGTATGAACTGTAAAATTGGACAGCGGAGTTGAGTACATATATATTAATGCAGGAATGACTGTCACACGAACCTTTACAAACTGTGTCAATGGAGCACTTGGGTTGCGCGATGTTGTTAACAATATCTTAGGATCTTTTTCGTTTGCACTTGCGTACTCATCATCAATAGCTGACCTTGGAACTAAGTTAACAAAAAAAGGAAAATCATGTATTACTATTTGTAATATCATAATACACATAAATAGTAAAAAATTAATCTAACGAGTAATTGCCTGTACAAGATAACAAGCTTTAACGTAAATCTACTGTAACTTTTTTTTTAAAAGGAATACCAAACAGATTATAATTTAGATGCACAAGTTGTTAACAATATCTTAGGATCTTTTTCGTTTGCACTTGCGTACTCATCATCAATAGTTGACCTTGGAACTAAGTTAACAAACAAAGGAAAATCATGTATTACTATTTGTAATATCATAATACACATAAATAGTAAAAAATTAATCTAACGAGTAATTACCTGTACAAGATAACAAGCTTTAACGTAAATCTACTGTAACTTTTTTTAAAAAAGGAATACCAAACAGATTATAATTTAGATGCACAAGTTCTATTTGCCTCTTCCATTCTATTGACTAATGATTTCAAGAACCAAATATTTAATCTATTACATCAAAGAATCAAGGCCCTTTACTTTTATAATTAGAAAGAACGAGAATAAACAACTGAAGTGTTATACACTATCTGTATAGTTCAAAAAGATGAAATTCTGAAGCAGAAATTAATGTTTAGATCGTGAACAAAGTATTAGCCTGATAATATAAACATGAATATAAACTAACAGGCTACAATGAAGACAGCACGTTCATTTTTCGTTTCCTACAAAAAATATTTACAGAATTACAAAACAATCTTCTAAACTCTACTTCCCTATTCCACACAAACATCCAAACTTGAAAAACCTATTCAACTGTACATACAAATTTCAACGCGATTAACTAACAGCAGAAATGGATAAACTTATACAAACATACACACACATAACAGCCATAAATACGAGACAATTAACTCTAAAAACAAAAGAATATGTAATTTATCGAGAACTTACCAGCAGTGTTTTGATCTTCGTGGTCGATTTCTTGACGGAGAGCAGCTTCTTCATTTCTGAGCTCAGTAGGTATTGGCTTTCCCTCTGTTGAAAACCAAACAATAACATAATTACAAATCAAAATAAAAATGCAATTAGTCGTAAATTAAACAACCAATTAATAAAAAAAAAAAATTAAAGTACGCGTATAATTAAATAGAGAAGGACCTTCAAGAGCTTGTCTGATTTTGCGTTTCTTCTCGTAAAGAAGACGCTCTTTCCCTTCTAAACTCTTTCTGTAAAGAAACTCTCTTGTTAATCGTTGATTTCTTCTATACATCGCTACAATTCACCCTCTCTCAGTTAATAGAGATGTGTGTGCGTGTATTTGAGAGAGAGAGAGACCAGTGAGAGAGAGGAGAGAGACCAGTGGGAGGGTCTAGCGAGAGAGATAAGGGTTTTGTATCATTTTGGGCCTGAACCCGATATTTATTGGGCCAGAGCCCAAATTCATGTCATATCCTCTTTCAAATTTATTCTACGTTTGTATAAAGCCAGTTTGGATAATTTTTTATTTTATTGTCTTTAATAAAGTTTCTCGAAGCAAGAAGTAAAAAGTGACAATTAAGGTGGGAGAACCGACAAATGTATCCGTCCCAAAATTTATGTTAGATAATACTCACTCCGTCCCTCCCATTTGTTTACACTTTTTTTTGGGATGTCTCTTTCAATTGTTTACATTTCAAAATTTTTCAAAAATAGTAAAGTTTTTATAATTTTTAAATTAACTAAATCCACTATTTCCTCCACTATACCCACTTTATACATATAATATTAATCGGTCTCACTACTTTACTAATTTTTTCAACTTTTCTCCACTATTTTATCATTTTCCTAAACTCCGCGCCCCACCCAAATGTAAACAGCGCCCCACCCAAATGTAAGTATATGCCAAGTTTTGATTGTAAAATAATAATAATAACTTTTAAAGTAAAATACGCTCTGTGCATTTACACTTTAGTTGTCTGAGCACTTGGAATATTTTTATTCAAAAACTCTCACTTGCTATACTATAATTTCAAATCTATCTGTTACTATTTTATAAAAGACGAAATATTAAAAGTTTTGGTACAGTACTTGTCTTTTGATACACCCTATATTTATTTAATTATCCTTATATTTTATTTTAACTTAATCCTAATAAAATATTTATACTACTTCATTAATTATATAGGTACATATGCGCCTACACAACAACATAATATCAAATCAAATCTCCTGATCTCCTAATCATAACTAGAATAGCCAAAAGTAAACCTTCATAAGCCTTTAATAAAACTGATATTGTATTCGTTGGTATAACGGATCTACGGTCTAAAATAAAATTAACATATGTTATGAATTTGGCTGGATTTGAGTTTAAATAAAATTAATATTTTCTATACTACTATATTAAAAACGAACCTATGAAAGTTTGATTGATAGTCCGTCTGATCACCGTAATTATAGTAATATTTAAAATAAAATATACATAAATAGATTAATATTCATAATAAAATTATTCGAATAAAAATAAAATTATAATATGTCTAATAGTCTTGGTTTAAACAAACAAACCTATCATATTCATCCAGGATGGGCTAAATCTATACTATTATATTAAAAACGAAACAATGAAAGTTTTGTTGATAGTCTGTCTAGTCACCGTATTATAATAATATTTAATATAAAATAATATATAATATTCACCCGGGCCGCGATAAACGAAATTATATACTATTGATCCAATTTTAAATAAAAAAATAAAAATGAACTACATATATTTAGTTGGACTTGAAAAATCAAGCTAAAATAAAAATAATAAATATTATTGATCCCGCTAAAAACATTATATTATTAAACGGGACTATAACAAAATAAAAATTTGAAAGGAAATTTGTGGGGTCGATATAATGATTTGTGGGGTCGATATAATGCCATCAAACTAAAATAAAATAATACATATTATCCATTCGGTATAAAATAAAATAATTGTCACCCCGGGCTAAAATAAAATTAAACAAAATAGTAAGTATAATTAGCTGGATTTGGTTGATATAACGAGGTTCAAACTAACATATATTTATTGTCATTGACACATAGAATTTTACCATTGATTCGTGTATAAACATATTAAACTAAATAAATCTAAATATAGTTAGCTGTATTTGGTCGGTTAATAGACTAATGACAATTCGCATATTATTGATCTCAGCTAAAATTTATCTTTGAATTAAATATAATAATTTTTCGTAAACACGCCTATAAATATCAATAAAAATATAAATTTCAATCATCACATTATTTTTTAAAACTGTAGTATCACTAACTTATACACTTATGTGTATATTAATATGTATTATCAAATCTTATTATTAAAATTTAAAAATAAATAAGTTTCATAATTAAAATTTTACTTCAAATTAAATTCAAAAAAATCATGTAATATTAAAAATAATCTGTGCATCGTACGGGTTTTAAGCTAGTATTATATTATAATAAACGAAACATTAAAAGTTTGGTAGTCGGTCGGTCGGCACTCGCTGAAATTATTTAATTACCCTTACCTCATTATTGTAATTCAAATTATTGGGTCGATCAATTCTAATTCTAATTGATATCATATGTTACTTTACCAATTTCAATTCTATTTTATATCGAACTCTATATCATTATAATTTATATTAAATTCAACTTCGTCAACCAATTTATGTTTCAATTCATATTGAGTTCTATATTATCTTAATTTGTTACTTCGGGCTAAATTAAATTTAAGCAAACTAAATATAATTATTAAGATTTAGTGGAGACATTATATTTTTATTCTCAATAAAATAATAATTTCGTTATAATGACATTTCCCCTTTACCAATGATATCACTTTAAATAAGTTTAAATGTTCTTAAAAGTTATGAATATATATATCTACTAATATAATTATTATGAAGTCATATCATATAAAGTTTTAAATCAACAAAATGAATAATTGAATTTATTTTTTTAAAAAAATTATATAATATTAAAAAATATGTGCGAACACGGGTTTTAAGCTAGTTTTTAGTAACATGTATACATTCATTAAATTTAAGTAACTCCGTTAATTTTTTCAAGGACGTTTCAGTCTTTCAAGATTGTATTCAATTTATCCTCAATTCAACACATTTAACCCTAATTAAAAGCTAATGAAACAATTGACAAGTAAGAAACAAAAGAGAAGTTATCTTGGGCTCTCTCTCCACTCTAGGGTTTTGAGAGTCGACTCCCAAAACTATAGTTATAGCCACCACTTCTCCATTTTTCAACCTTCATCCATCATTAGATCAATCCCCCTTCGTTCTCCCATCTCCTCTTTTATTTATCTATCACTTTTTTCAATAAAATCAAGATCTAATTCTTTTCGGGTGAGATCTTTTCGAGTACCTTGTTATCAAGGTTGTTAATCGTGCCCATCTTTTTGGAATGTTAGTATTTTATGTCGTGATGTTCTTCTGTCTTTTATTGGTAGTCGCTCTGAAAAGGATTTTTATGATATTTTTGGAGATCTGTACGGCTTGTATCAGATCTGAGACGGTGGTGGATATCGCAAAAGCTCACATTTCACAACAAAAAAGTGTTCATGTTTTATGGGCAGTTGTTGCTCTAAAATCAGTTGATATAATTGATAGTTTTGAACATTGGGCTACATATGATGCTTATGTGAAGGTCAATTGTGTTACTACTAGTTTCAGAATTTATGTAGGTTTGATTACTCCAAATGTCATTGTAATACTTTTTAGTTTAAAGAATTTGAATATTCTATGTGTTAAACAATCTGAAAACAAAACAGTTATTTGGTTAGCTCGATTTTTGTTTTAAAATCAGGTTGTAGTTGACAGTTCGGGGGTTTGTCACGGCTGGGCTTCAATGTTTTAATGAATTTTTTAGTTTGTTCGTCAAAAAAAAGGTAATGAAATAATTAAATGAAAATTTTCCTATACCTTATAACTAATTTCATTAAAAATGCTGCAATATTTATTATAGTACTCAACGAAAAGTTGTTGAACTTGTGATGAAATTGTGCTAATAAGTTCATGGGTAACATTTAATTTTCCGGTGACCGACTTGAGGAGGAAACAAATGCTAAGGTTAGTTGGTGGTGAGTTTAGAGAGATATTGAGTATTGAGAAAGTGTGAAAATGAATGTCGAAATAAAAGGCTCAGATGTTGATGGTTTGGACATGTATCTGATGAGTCTATGATTTTCATAGTACCAACATATGTTAGGTTAATTACCATTTACAGAGTTACTTGTGACTGTTAGTACACCAATTATATTTTATACATGTTGTTGGTAATCCTGGTATACACGCCTGGGTTGTCTAATTATTCTATCTGGGCGTATGTCACTTGTGCCACAATCTTGTAACATAGGTACTCGTGTAAATTGGTTAAATTAAATTTAGTTTATTATAGTAGTAGTGGTAGTGGTAGTAGTAGTAGTACTAATAGAAAGAGTTGGCACATGAGAATTTTACGAATTTAGTATTATATATTTTTTTATTCCATGAGTTTTGTTTGATTACATGATTATTCGGGAGATGGATCATGATATTTATTTTTTGAAAATTTAGATTTAATATATAGCTCTTTTATTAGATCATACACTTAAAAATATATTTTTGTAAATAGCATGTGGTCAGATATTGATAGAGATATATAAGTAATTATTTTTAATTTTGAATATGATCTCTGCTTGGTGAAACCAATTTGTTTCATAATTGTGCTTGCTCCTATTTTGTATAAATTTGTCACGAGTTAATCCATTAATTTAACGATTATATGTGTGCTGTTTAATAGTTGAGATTAATATTTGTATGTTTTGAATTTTAAGTCTATATGATTTAATGGAAATATATTATTCATGTGTGATTGAGGTTTCTTTTCCTCTCTCCGCTCCTACCCCGTTTATCATGTCGGGTGCATAAAGTTTTATGAACTTTATTAGACCACTAGATGCGAAAACCGCGCTTCGCGCGGTGTGAAAAAAAAGCATTTAGAAAAATATGCGAACTAATATGTAGTATGTTTAAAAAAATGTTGAAAGGAGCAATTTTTGCCGAAATTATTTATTTATATCATAATTTATTTTTTGATTTTAAGTAAACAATTGTTAACATATTTCATCATTATTCCATTGGAGTAAAAAAACGTATGATTTACAAATGGTTAAAGTTGTAGCTTACCAATTTATATCACTTATAAATATTAAAAATAAAAAAAATTATATAAGTTGTATTTAAAGATGATAATATTAACTCTTGTCAAATAAAATTATCAAAAATTTAAGTTACAATACTTGGAAAAGGTACTTCTTATTACATTTGAATTTTAAGTTTTTTTTAATTTTAAATAATTTCTTGACTTATTACACAAAAATGTATTTTACAAATGACATGTATAAAGAAAATAATTTTTAAATTTTATATTAGACAATTCATGCAAAAATTGAGACAAGTAATACTTTTTTTCTCTCTCTTTTTTTAAATTTTATATTAAACAATACATTTAGAAAATTGAGATATGCAATATTTCTTCATTTTCAATCTCAGAGACATAAATATTTCTACTTTTAAAATTCTTGGATTGTAGATGCGAGGCAAGTAATTCTTATAAAGAAATGTATGTGTGTACAATCCAGAATGCATCTCACTCTACCAAAATGTTAATCCATATATAACCAAACAAATGCGCGACCAATGTACTATTGAGCTAGATGGATAATCAAGGAGAAAAATTGTAGGCCTATAAATTTTAATACTTTTCTTTTTCACTTATGTCAGTTTTCTCCAAAAGTAGAACCTGGAAGCAGCAGCAAAGTATTTCAAACTTAAAAGTCAACAAATGACATCCAATAGTTGGCCCCAAGATGCATCTCGGTACTGGGTTCCTCCACGGACAACCAGTGGCTTAGCAATTTCTTTAAGGCCTTTGTAGCGAAGAGAGACTAAGATTATTTGACATAGAGAATATGGTGCAATTTTTTTATGTATATAGCTAGCGTTGTAAATTGTAATGAGTAGAGCCTCATAACAATCCACCAAATTTGCTAGAAAGTTGACATTATCTAAATTAACACATAGAGGATGAAAGCATTAGAGCATAGTAAAACACATCCACATAGATCTATAAACACCAAGATGATAACCTTTAGAATGTCATTCTGCCTATGATCGTTTGATTATAGCGCCTCTCTTTACTTCTAAAAGTGCTCAAATTATTAAGTTATTAGTTCTCCTACATAATACAACTTTTGGATCTAATTATACCATCACTAGCCACTATGGCACTGCAGTGGAACTACCAAGTCTATTGATCAGCTCAGAGCCCAAATTTAAAATATAATAGCATAAACAGAAAACAAACACCAAAATAAAATATAGGTATATATAATGTTCATTCAGTGAGTGCTCTGGACAATAGAAACTGTGCGCACATATATAAAAATAATTCAAAATGTACACATTTAAAATGTCATAGTAAACGGCTAAATCATGTTGCTCTTTTAAATATAGAATAAATATTCCTCCAAGGTAACATTAGTGAAGATTGAGTGGCAAACTAATATACTTGTGGTAAGTTTAATGCTAACCTTGACTATATCGATCAGAAACTTTATCATCCTGAACTTATACATTTCAATTTATATATGAGAATAATTCACAACTTTTTATTTGGAATGCAGGAATCACAAATTTTTTCTATAAAATTTAGAAGAGCTAATTGTGAATGTAACCGTTTTTTGCAGCAACATAGTACCAGAAAATCAAATAAATTCACAAAAAACAAAATGTAAATTTTAGGATATATATGTGTAAAAAAGGATTGTGCTCTGGCGTACATGCTGAGAAACCTGAGAAGTTCAATCGATCGAACTTTAAGCATTGGCAGCAAAAGATGTTGTTTTATCTGACCACTATAAACCTTGATCGATATCTTAATGAGGAAGTACCATTGCTCACTGCTGAGAGTGATATGCAGACTGTGTATGATGTGGATGCCTGGAAGCACGCCGACTATATCTGTCGAAACTATGTGCTAAACTATTTGGCTAATTCATTGTATAACGTATATTGCTCGAAAACATCAGCTAAGGTCTTTTGGGAATCACTTGACCATAAGTATAAAACCGAGGACGCTGGGGCAAATAAGTGGATTGTTGGTCGCTTTCTTGATTACAAGATGGCGGATTCTAAGACTGTGGTCAGTCAGGTGCAAGAACTACAAGCGATCATCCATGATATCCATGATGAGAGGATGGTCATAAGTGAGTCCTTCCAAGTTGCTGCTGTGATTGAAAAGTTACCGTCTGGTTGGAAAAATTTCAAGAACTACCTTAAGCACAAGCGTAAGGAGATGTCCATGGAGGATCTTATCGTTAGACTTCGTATTAAAGAAGACAACAGAGGATCCGAGAGGAAAACTAATGTTGCCACTGAAAAGGTGAACATAGTGGAGCACCAGAGCTCCAAGCCCAAGAAGAACAATTTTGGGAAAGGGGGAAAGCTAGCACCCAAAGGAGGAATTTCGAAGCCGTCGAAGTTTCACGGTAAGTGTTTCAACTGTGATAAAATGGGGCATAGGTCTGCCGTTTGCAAGAAGCCGAAGAAGTCCAACAAGAAGAAGGAAGCAAACATGATTGAAAATGTGTCCAAGGAGATAGGTGATTGAAAGGCATATGTCATAGCCTATTTGTTTATTCGAGGATTTAACTCAACTCAAATAAGGATGTAATAAGTAAATAGTGGTTCTATCGTCAGAGAGATCTCTCAAAGTAACATATGTCAAAGGATTAAGTAACATTATTCGTCTACAGACTTGAGGACTTAATTCACTAGAAGAAGCTCAAGAAATTGATCAAGCCTCAGTGATATAAATTAAGATTGTGGATTTAATCAAGTGACAGAGATCTCGTCAGGGTATCAATTGATTACAGGGATTTAATCTGAAGAAAATCAAGACATGAAGAAACATCACAGAAGTTAGTCATTCATGAACCAGACAGTACATCGAGTGTCAACATTGAAGTGGTGAAATGGATTCAGTGATTTTCAGAAGATTGTCAGAAGAGTGGTTGATGTTCAAGATTAGTATTAATTCTCTAATTAATTAATTAAGTCATATAATTTAATTAAGAAAATAAATTATATATGCAAAGATTAATTTATTGATTAATTGATTAATTAATTCTGAATTAATATTTTGGTTTTTCAGAATTGATTTTGAATTTAAATTCAAAATTAATTCAGCAATACAATCTTTTGTATTAGTATGACAATCGGTATGACAATCAATAGTCATACCGAAAGTCATGCCAGTTCATTTAGGATTGTCTTGCCGAAAGTCATGCCAGTTCAATGGACTGTCCTGCCGAAAGTTCTACCAGTTAAAAGGATTGTCTTGCTGAGCTAAAAGGATTTTATTGCCAATTAAAAACACAGGATTGAATATAAAGAGCAGCAGTTGTTTGTTTTTCAACAGAGCATTGAATATCAAAAGAAAAACAGAAGAACACAGAACAAAGAAAACAGCAGAGAACTTATTGCAATTTCTCATAACATTTATTTCTAGTATTAATTGTTAAATCTAAATTACTAGAAATACTCCTCTTGTTCTTGTGTAACTATCTAGCGGATCAAAATCCCAGAACTTAATCTCAAATTGCATTTAACATTTGATCCTTTTTATTACAAAAATAGAAAAAGTTCATGTCGAATTTATTCTAGATTTGGAATAATTTATTTGAGATTAATCCCTTGTAAACGATACCGTTGTGTAACACCTTTCAAGTTTAATAATAGTTTTATTTAACTTGAATTTTGTTTCACCTTTTTATTCCGCATTTTATTCGATTAAACGGTATTGTTTGTATTCAACCCCCCTTCTACAAACATATTGAGACCTAACAATTGGTATCAGAGCCTTCTGATTAATGAACAAATCAAGATCCTAGACTTTTGTGATTCTTTCACTCCTTGAATTTTTATTTACTCAAAAATTCATAATGACTACACAAAAAGTTGGAACCGTTAAAATTCCACTATTCGATAAAGAAAATTATGTTATGTGGAAGAAGAAGATGCTATTGTTTTTACAAGTTGCAAATCCCAAATATCTGGAAGTGTTAAAGAAGGGTCCAAAAATTCCGATGGTTATTGAACCAGAGGTAATAGAAGATGATGTGGTGATTACCAAAGCTAGAACTTATGTAAAGAATCCTGAGGATTTTTCTCCTGCTGAAAAAGAAGAAGCCTCCCTGGATGCTAGCCTTCAATTAATTTTAGTAGATTCCCTTGATCCCTTAATGAATAGACACGTGATGAACTGTAAAGATTCCAAACACATCTGGGAAACTATTGAGGTGATTAATGAAGGCACAGAGGAAGTTAGGGAGAACAAGTTAGAAATCCTAACCTTTGAGTATGAATACTTTAAATCCAATCCAGGAGAAGGAATCACTAAAGTGTTTGAGAGGTACAATGCATTGATCAACAACCTGAACATTAATGGTAAATACTATTCAATCAGGGAGGTCAACAAAAAGTTCCTTTTAACACTGCCAACTCATCTCGAACATAGAATCACTGCCATAAGAGAAGCAAGAGACCTGAGTGAGATTTCTTTGGAAAGACTCTCTGGTGTGTTAAAAACCTATGAGTTGGAGCAGATTCAGCAGAAGGAAGTCTACGGGAAAGGAAGAGTGGTCAGCACGTCTACTGCTCTAGTAGCTGAAGAACAACAACAACAACAACAACCACAACAACAACAACAATCTCAATAGTCAGAAAGAATGGTACAGTCTTCCAAGGCTGAAGAAAATGTGATAGTAGCAGAATTTGATCCTCCTACTACAAATCAATCAGGAGATGATTTTTATTCCTTGGAAGAACTGGAGCAATTGGAAGATGAGTCAATGGCCCTGATTGTCAAGAGATTCTCCAATATCAGTTTCAAGAGGAATCCCAAGTTCAAGTACAATTCCAACTACAACAGATTCCAGAAAGGTGGATCTTCATCCTCTAACACCAGCAGTGGTGGGTACAAAACAGGGATGGTTGATCGAAGCACCATTCGATGCTTCAACTGCAATGAGTTGGGACACTTTGCCACATAATGCAGGAAGCCAAAACAAGTTAGGAAGAACTCTTATGATTCTAATCAGAAGAGTAAATCTGAAAGGGCTTACCTGGCAAAGGGAAGAAGCTGGGATGATACTGACAGTGAAGATGAAGAAGTTGGGAATCTTGCTCTCATGGCTAGTGATGCAAACACCTCATCGTCAAGAAAAGAGGTAAAATTTACTGATGCTGAATTAGTTTATCATCTAGGAGGTTCCTTAGATTGTGCTCGTCGTGATAATGAAATGTTAAATCAACAAATCAAAGACCTTGAGAAAGAGGTCAATGAATTAAGACTTGTGCACATTAATCAAGATAAATTAAAAGAACAAGTATCTTTTCTAGAGAATAGAGTTGACTGTGATAGACAACTCGAAACTATTCTCAATGACAAGATCACCGGTCTTGAGACTAAGGTCAAAGCTTACTTTAATTCTTGTTCTAAGGCTAAAGAGTTCTGCAATAAGCAAGCTATTAATCAAACATCTGGAGTAGGTTATTATTATAATGTTACTATTGGAGAATTAGGCATAAACTCCCCTCCTCATGTATTTGCTAAAGGTAGGGAAGTACCACATGTGCTTAAGGGTGTTGATGAACCCCTCTATAAAAAATCAATTGCTGAACCATTTGATGAGACCTCATTTATTATTCAAGAAGAAATCCGTGCTGAAGATCTTGCTAATGAGAAAGTTGTTTCCAAGTCAAGTGTGTCAAAGGTTCCAGTCAAAGTTGTGAAAGCAACTGAGACTAACTCAGACACACATGAGTTGGATAACAAAAATGCCATGTTTACCATGCATAAGTTGCCTATTGTTAATCCCTCTCATAAAGCATGTGGTGTTCCTGATTGTATGTCTTGTGCTTTTAATTTGATGTATGCTCATTTTCCTGACTAATATCTTTTACATTTATCGAACTATTATTTCGCCCCACTGGCCTTCAAAGAGATTCCAAGGCAATTATATATTACTCAACTTCCTTCAACTTAAGTATTTTCTTCCTTGTATCTTTACACAAGGTGGATCTACTTTATCTCTTTAGCTTATTAACTCCTTTCTTCACACGATTGGAAGAGCTTCTTATCTTGCTCCTTCCTTTAGAAACTCATCCTACTACTGGCTTCCATACACTTTACTATTCGCTTCTCCAGAATTAATCTTTGCCTTATGAAAGAACAACCAATTCGTTACTAAAATCGTATCAAACTCCTCTAACTTTAAGGGTGTCAGATCAGCTACACTACGTCAGAATTTTAACCATTCGAACTTATGGTTACTCTGGAAGTTCTACCTTTAGCCGTGCTGGGTATTGGACCTTGGGATGTAGTACCTTGAGTAACCATTCCACAACTCCTTGCAATATGCTCAACCTTCCTATAATGGTAGCAAATAACTCCTGGATCTTTCTGGGTTACACTCCAACACAGCCTGACCCTTGACCACATTCGAAACATTGAACATTCTTTGTTTTCGAATTTGAAAACCACGTTAGCATTTAACTTAATATAATTGGAACCGACTTCTATATAACTGACCATTAACTGATAAAATTAACCAACTCTCTCTTTTAATTGATCAATTAGAGTATCAACAGAAACATCAGTAACACATCATAGCAGACGCTGCATCTTTAAAAGTAGGGTATTTTTCAAAAAAAATTTGGGCAGCATTTCCTCTATATTACTGACTACCAGTCGGGCTCAAGCCGACACCAACAATCAACCAACAACCATATCAATCCATCAACATCAACCAAACCACCAACAAATATACTAACCATCTTCCACCACTCTATTCCACGGTTCACAATATTATGACACATAACATATTAATAACCATATGTATCACTAACCAACTAATAAAACGAGGTTGGCTATTTCAGCCACAAGTACCAACAAACAACCTCGCAACCTAGGTCAACTTAAGGACCTCTGCTAGGACTACTAGTCCAAGTTTCAGCCAACTATTCTTCTAAAGGCAATTCCCTATCATTTGCCATTGACTCGACAACCACTGAATTAACTTTTCTAAGATAACAACCTTTTCCAATGGGTCACAAATCCTTTCTGCTGCCATCATTCCAAAATAACAACCGGATACAGAACTTTTATTTCTCCTAACGGTCAATTCTTCATTTACTTTCCATAACTAGAACGATCTGAGCACAGTGGTTACCGAAGGAAATTCATTGCCATAAAATACAAAATAAAATTTTGAGATCAGGAAAATTCATTCTAAAAGAAACCTGAAGGAAATGCGGATATGACTGGGAGCAACCATACAAGTACATAAGATGGCCAATCTTAGTACCATACAGTTTACAACACATAATTCAGTGGCGTCCCACCAGACCCTTTGTCACAGAGACAAATAGTCACATCATATGTATTGTATGCCCCAATCAACCGATAGAACCTCCGAGGAAAGAAATATAAGGGCTCAAGGTATAAACCTCAGTACTAATCCATATTCACTATAAGACTCGGCTGTCATGGCAGCCGTTGACTATTACCCTTCCACAAGAACTTTCACGATCAGATTCGCTCACTCAAGAAAAGAAACTAGAAACCTCAACTAGACATTGCCAATGATACCTATATATAAGGGAGACTTACTAAAATCTAGGGCAGTTCCAGCCAATCCTCAACAGACATCAGGGTTACGCCTTCGAACCCTTGACTAAACTCACAGACTTGCTCCTCTGGTTGAGTTGCT
Source organism: Apium graveolens (assembly GCF_009905375.1). Classification (NCBI taxonomy): domain Eukaryota; kingdom Viridiplantae; phylum Streptophyta; class Magnoliopsida; order Apiales; family Apiaceae; genus Apium; species Apium graveolens. Next base: position 166,166,049 of record NC_133647.1, read on the forward strand.
GACTCATATATATATAGAATAAACCTTGTTGCACTCTTCTGACTCTATTCCTAACCTAAATCAGGGACTCAAATCTGTAGCTCTGATACCAACCTGTGACGGCCTCAACCCCGGGGTCAGGAGTTGATGTCACTAACAACAATACTAATAAACAACATAACCCAGCTTATTAATTATACATAATTTCGACCCCTTTACCAAGACCTTTTCCAGGTTTAAGTATGACTTAGGTTACAACCATCACAAAACCAACTTACTAAGGACAATTCAAACAATACTATCTTTATTCAGCAACTCAACAGACCCGCTTGGGTCCAACACAACTACCTCAGAGGAGCCTGACACGGAAGGAACTGGAACTCTGCCCCGACTACCACTGAAGAATCTCCTAGATATCTGCAATACATATACAAAACATTTTTTGCAAGGGTGAGCAATCAATTGCTCAGCAGTACAACTATATGAATAGTAATCAAAGACAGTTTATGATAAATAATTATAGGAACAGAAATCATAACTTGCTATAAAACAAGTAAAACATGTATGAACTGGATATCAAAACTAGCATGCTCTGCAAAACCAAATCATTAGTTGTGTGCTGTGCATAAATATCAATTTCAATCTTAGCATGCTTCTTTCGTTTTCAAATCTTCTGTCCCATCGCAGGACCCATAAAACCATTTGTCCCGTTACGGGGACCCAAAATCATTTGTTCCGTTACGGGAACCATAAAACTTATCCCATCACAGGATCCATAAAACTTGTCCCATCACAGGACCTATAAAACTTGTCAGATATAAAAGTATTGGATGATCCCCGGTGAGACAGCTGATCAGGCTATCCTATAAAACTTGTTCCAGAACTCAGAGACTAGCTAGGTCTCTATCACGCTGGGCTGGTGGTTATAATAGGGTGCGCAACCACTTCGCCTCTTACGCTAACTTCCAGGCCGTTACGGGCCTTCTGCGCACACTCATCCAATTATCTGATCATTTTTATCCAGTTTTCCAAATCACTTACCAATCTCTTGTCAAAACAATTATAACCAGCACATTTTCCAAAACATTTTCATTCTATTCAAAATTTTAGAGATAGGTATTTTCAGAAGTTACTTTTCCCCCAAAACACAAGTTAATAAAATAATTTGAAACCCAGGGGATACGTAACTTAAATCATTCTGTTCCAGTATGTAATTTAAATCAACAATTATTCATATATACTGAACCGTAAAAGATTTGTTCAGGGGTACTTGCCTTGCAGAGCTTTACAACTAATACCGATTGACCTTGAGCCGACACGGACGCTCAGGTTTTTAACGTCTAACCGCAAGATTACCCTGGATTCGACTTCAACACTTAGGTCCTTCGATTGGTACCTTACTGAGCTCGTCGACTGTCCACTAGGCTATCCAACGCCAACTCTTGGGCTTTCCGACTAGCACCTACAAAGTCGAAATACCCTAATTTAGACCTTCGATTATGCTTGACATATCCTCGCTAACCATCTACCCGAACGTTAACAAAACCCGACTCGCAATACCTCATATAATAATACACGTATTAATTAGGGCTCACGTTCTTGAAAATCGGTTCGGTGTTCATTTTCAGAAAATAGGTACATTTATCCTCTTATGAAACTAGGGTTATCGATTTTCGTAAAATATTTCATCACAACACATAATCGGATTTCATACAAAATAGCTACATATAATTGATCGATGTTCCGATAGCCATTGGGTACGGCCTCGTATTTCCGTAATTAAATTTTCCGGAAATCGGGTAGCACCTCCTTTGATTATCGGCTAACCCGTCGAACATCCCGACGTCAAATCAATCTCAATACAATTCCCAACCACCGGTTCTAGTCAATATTGACAATTCGCAAATTCACAAACACCAATTAAATACACTTATTATTCATTATTATTCGCATTTTTATGTCTTAACTCGCATTTTATAACTTTATTCGCAAATTGTATTTTAAATCGGATTTTGTATTTTAAATTTTTTTTTAGGACTTAGATCGAATCATCATAGTCCACCGTCGGCTCACCGAAGCTCATCACCGACGGCGATAAAATTTACAGGTACCCGATTAATTTCGGGTTCCAACATAAATTTCATCGATTACTCAAATTATTTTCCGCACGAAAAATATATTTTATATCATGAATGCTACTCGAGTAATTTCTGCAGAAAATAATAATTAATTCAATAAAATAATTCCCAAGACCAACGCGTGTTACCACGCGCACCATATTAACAATCGGATAAACACAGAACAGGCAGACGGCAAGGCGGCAACGCGGCGGTGGCACAACGGCACCACCGCACAAACCCCACAGCCGCAACACTGAACCCACATAAGCTTTATATGTATATACGTATTAATCCAACAACAGAGGCACATAAACACAAATTCAGGCACACCCCTTCCACCACCGTCGCCTCGCCGGTGAACCGGCGGCAACGGGCGGCCGGGGAAAGAAAAAGAACATCGATAATTACCACGAAAAGAGAAGTACAGGGGTGGCTGTAAAGAATCGAACGGAGAGAGCAAAGACAAAAGTGAGGGTAGAGAGACAGAGAGATTCACGAGAGAGAGAATCAAAAGAGAGATTGGAGAGGAAAGAGTCGGGTTATACCCGATTAACAACAACAACCCCCCCCCTTTCTTTTATTTTTATTTATCATATAAACCTCGCAACAGAAACTTTATCTGACCCGAAATTTAGTTTTTAACGAGCGATTCACGGGTAATTAAAACCCGAGCGCTAATAAAATATTTTATAAAATATCACAAATAATTAAAAGTTATTTAAAATAATTCTTCCATAATTTGAAATTATTTTTAAAAATGCAACTAATATCAGAATTTATCGATCAAATAAAACAACACGCAGGTCGAACTAATCCATAAGAATTTCGGAATAAATTTTAAAATTCTCGAAATATTCTAAACCAAATAAAATATGAATTTCATAATTTTTGAAGAATTTTGGAGTTAAATACGGATTTAACAAATAATTGCAATCAGAAAATCATATATGGCTAAATATTTGATGAAATATTGATTTCTCAATTTTGAAAACTCCTAAAAATAATTAATAAAATTATGAAGCCATAAAAATGATTTTAGAGATAACTCAAATATTTATGAAAATAAATCCTGAATAAAATCACCTTTAAATACAAAAGTGACACAACACAACTTCACAACGAATTACACAATTAATACACGAACACCACAATCACACATAATTACTTAAAATATTAACAAAATAATATTCAGCTGACAGAACCCACAGACCTATTTTATTTATGCAATTATTTAATAATTACACATTTAATATTACAGAAATGTACGAGTCGTTATAATCTTCCCCCTTAAAAAGATTCTGTCCTCAGAATCTGATTTTAACCAAACAAGTGAGAATATTTGTCAAGCATATCTGACTTTAACTTCCCAGTAGATTCTTCTACTCGAGGATTCATTCAAAGCACACTCACTAAGGATATAGACGCATTCCTAAGGACTCACTCATAACGATCTAGGTTTTGGGTCAATCATTCCACGCAAAACAATTTGGACAAGAGCCCATTGACTCCTACTCAACGATTTGGTTCGAATCAAGAACATATCGCTTTAATAATGACATGCAAAACACATTATAAATATCTGCAACTGTAATAATAATGCTAATTTATGAGCACTTCATCTATCTTCCTCGATACCCCACGGGTACATATATTTAGGGCTCAACTCGCCCCTTCTAATTAAACCTAACCAATTTCTTTCAAGGTGAAATTTTATCAACACCCGCGATCCTAGTTTTATATCCATACTCTTTCGATGCAAATCCGTCTTCTTTCTTTGTCCATCCTAAGCTGCTTCAACTCTATTCTGAATCAACACTACTACGTTCTTGGTGCGCTAAATTTACGCAAGTTCTAACAACATTTCTACTCCCATTTTCTCTCAATAGAGGGGAACTCACACTTATGCTCACACAGGCTTCGTAAGGTAGCATTCCCTACTAACATGATAATTATTAACATAGAGGACTCAATCAATGGTAGGTGTTCACCACAGTTTTCAAACATTCGAACACCTCTTACTCATTTTCATCAGTTAAGACTAGAGAGTAATCTCATATATTTACTTCTTATTCGAATCCCAACTTTCAATCTTTCCAATTCTTTTAATAATTCCTTAGTAATCTTAATCACATTCAATCCGTCTTTTCTACTCAAGACATCTGTCCCTAAATGGACCTTGCTTGGTTGGTAGTTACTCAAACAATCGTGGCTCATAATCAATTTTGACCAAAATTTCATACTTTTGAAGCTTAGTATACAATTGCTACTTTTCAACCCTTCGCAGACACCTTTTCAGGTGTTCAACTTGGCCTTCCGTAGTCCTTAAATGGGCGAGGATGTTATCAATAAATACAATTACACCATCCAAGTACTCCTTGTACACCATGTTCCTTAATTCCTTATAGACAACTGATACAATTGTTATCCCATATATTATCACCACAACCTGCAACGCTAACTCATCCTAATCACAATCTTTGATATGTCCTCAGATTGGATCTTAAGTCAATCCCCGAGAACTAACACACTCCTTGAATTAAGTCATATCATTAATTAATTCTTAATAGGGGTTACTCATTCTTATTCGTCATTTTGTTAAACTCCCGGTAATCATTACATACTCTCATAATTTCCTCCTTCTTTTTAGCAACATCTCTGGCATAAACTAAGGGACTATATCTGGTATGCTCATTTTCCTGACTAATATCTTTTACATTTATCGAACTATTATTTCGCCCCACTGGCCTTCAAAGAGATTCCAAGGCAATTATATATTACTCAACTTCCTTCAACTTAAGTATTTTCTTCCTTGTATCTTTACACAAGGTGGATCTACTTTATCTCTTTAGCTTATTAACTCCTTTCTTCACACGATTGGAAGAGCTTCTTATCTTGCTCCTTCCTTTAGAAACTCATCCTACTACTGGCTTCCATACACTTTACTATTCGCTTCTCCAGAATTAATCTTTGCCTTATGAAAGAACAACCAATTCGTTACTAAAATCGTATCAAACTCCTCTAACTTTAAGGGTGTCAGATCAGCTACACTACGTCAGAATTTTAACCATTCGAACTTATGGTTACTCTGGAAGTTCTACCTCTAGCCGTGCTGGGTATTGGACCTTGGGATGTAGTACCTTGAGTAACCATTCCACAACTCCTTGCAATATGCTCAACCTTCCTATAATGGTAGCAAATAACTCCTGGATCTTTCTGGGTTACACTCCAACACAGCCTGACCCTTGACCACATTCGAAACATTGAACATTCTTTGTTTTCGAATTTGAAAACCACGTTAGCATTTAACTTAATATAATTGGAACCGACTTCTATATAACTGACCATTAACTGATAAAATTAACCAACTCTCTCTTTTAATTGATCAATTAGAGTATCAACAGAAACATCAGTAACACATCATAGCAGACGCTGCATCTTTAAAAGTAGGGTATTTTTCAAAAAAAAATTGGGCAGCATTTCCTCTATATTACTGACTACCAGTCGGGCTCAAGCCGACACCAACAATCAACCAACAACCATATCAATCCATCAACATCAACCAAACCACCAACAAATATACTAACCATCTTCCACCACTCCATTCCACGGTTCACAATATTATGACACATAACATATTAATAACCATATGTATCACTAACCAACTAATAAAACGAGGTTGGCTATTTCAGCCACAAGTACCAACAAACAACCTCGCAACCTAGGTCAACTTAAGGACCTCTGCTAGGCCTACTAGTCCAAGTTTCAGCCAACTATTCTTCTAAAGGCAATTCCCTATCATTTGCCATTGACTCGACAACCACTGAATTAACTTTTCTAAGATAACAACCTTTTCCAATGGGTCACAAATCCTTTCTGCTGCCATCATTCCAAAATAACAACCGGATGCAGAACTTTTATTTCTCCTAACGGTCAATTCTTCATTTACTTTCCATAACTAGAACGATCTGAGCACAGTGGTTACCGAAGGAAATTCATTGCCATAAAATACAAAATAAAATTTTGAGATCAGGAAAATTCATTCTAAAAGAAACCTGAAGGAAATGCGGATATGACTAGGAGCAACCATACAAGTACATAAGATGGCCAATCTTAGTACCATACAGTTTACAACACATAATTTAGTGGCGTCCCACCAGACCCTTTGTCACAGAGACAAATAGTCACATCATATGTATTGTATGCCCCAATCAACCGATAGAACCTCCGAGGAAAGAAATATAAGGGCTCAAGGTATAAACCTCAGTACTAATCCATATTCACTATAAGACTCGGCTGTCATGGCAGCCGTTGACTATTACCCTTCCACAAGAACTTTCACGATCAGATTCGCTCACTCAAGAAAAGAAACTAGAAACCTCAACTAGACATTGCCAATGATACCTATATATAAGGGAGACTTACTAAAATCTAGGGCAGTTCCAGCCAATCCTCAACAGACATCAGGGTTACGCCTTCGAACCCTTGACTAAACTCACAGACTTGCTCCTCTGGTTGAGTTGCTGACTCATATATATATAGAATAAACCTTCTTGCACTCTTCTGACTCTATTCCTAACCTAAATCAGGGACTCAAATCTGTAGCTCTGATACCAACCTGTGACGGCCTCAACCCCGGGGTCAGGAGTTGATGTCACTAACAACAATACTAATAAACAACATAACCCAGCTTATTAATTATACATAATTTCGACCCCTTTACCAAGACCTTTTCCAGGTTTAAGTATGACTTAGGTTACAACCATCACAAAACCAACTTACTAAGGACAATTCAAACAATACTATCTTTATTCAGCAACTCAACAGACCCGCTTGGGTCCAACACAACTACCTCAGAGGAGCCTGACACGGAAGGAACTGGAACTCTGCCCCGACTACCACTGAAGAATCTCCTAGATATCTGCAATACATATACAAAACATTTTTTGCAAGGGTGAGCAATCAATTGCTCAGCAGTACAACTATATAAATAGTAATCAAAGACAGTTTATGATAAATAATTATAGGAACAGAAATCATAACTTGCTATAAAACAAGTAAAACATGTATGAACTGGATATCAAAACTAGCATGCTCTGCAAAACCAAATCATTAGTTGTGTGCTGTGCATAAATATCAATTTCAATCTTAGCATGCTTCTTTCGTTTTCAAATCTTCTGTCCCATCGCAGGACCCATAAAACCATTTATCCCGTTACGGGGACCCAAAATCATTTGTTCCGTTACGGGAACCATAAAACTTATCCCATCACAGGATCCATAAAACTTGTCCCATCACAGGACCTATAAAACTTGTCAGATATAAAAGTATTGGATGATCCCCGGTGAGACAGCTGATCAGGCTATCCTATAAAACTTGTTCCAGAACTCAGAGACTAGCTAGGTCTCTATCACACTGGGCTGGTGGTTATAATAGGGTGCGCAACCACTTCGCCTCTTACGCTAACTTCCAGGCCGTTACGGGCCTTCTGCGCACACTCATCCAATTATCTGATCATTTTTATCCAGTTTTCCAAATCACTTACCAATCTCTTGTCAAAACAATTATAACCAGCACATTTTCCAAAACATTTTCATTCTATTCAAAATTTTAGAGATAGGTATTTTCAGAAGTTACTTTTCCCCCAAAACACAAGTTAATAAAATAATTTGAAACCCAGGGGATACGTAACTTAAATCATTATGTTCCAGTATGTAATTTAAATCAACAATTATTCATATATACTGAACCGTAAAAGATTTGTTCAGGGGTACTTGCCTTGCAGAGCTTTACAACTAATACCGATTGACCTTGAGCCGACACGGACGCTCAGGTTTTTAACGTCTAACCGCAAGATTACCCTGGATTCGACTTCAACACTTAGGTCCTTCGATTGGTACCTTACTGAGCTCGTCGACTGTCCACTAGGCTATCCAACGGCAACTCTTGGGCTTTCCGACTAGCACCTACAAAGTCGAAATACCCTAATTTAGACCTTCGATTATGCTTGACATATCCTCGCTAACCATCTACCCGAACGTTAACAAAACCCGACTCGCAATACCTCATATAATAATACACGTATTAATTAGGGCTCACGTTCTTGAAAATCGGTTCGGTGTTCATTTTCAGAAAATAGGTACATTTATGCTCTTATGAAACTAGGGTTATCGATTTTCGTAAAATATTTCATCAAAACACATAATCGGATTTCATACAAAATAGCTACATATAATTGATCGATGTTCCGATAGCCATTGGGTACGGCCTCGTATTTCCGTAATTAAATTTTCCGGAAATCGGGCAGCACCTCCTTTGATTATCGGCTAACCCGTCGAACATCCCGACGTCAAATCAATCTCAATACAATTCCCAACCACCGGTTCCAGTCAATATTGACAATTCGCAAATTCACAAACACCAATTAAATACACTTATTATTCATTATTATTCGCATTTTTATGTCTTAACTCGCATTTTATAACTTTATTCGCAAATTATATTTTAAATCGTATTTTGTATTTTAAATTTTTTTTTAGGACTCAGATCGAATCATCATAGTCCACCGTCGGCTCACCGAAGCTCATCACCGACGGCGATAAAATTTACAGGTACCCGATTAATTTCGGGTTCCAACATAAATTTCATCGATTACTCAAATTATTTTCCGCACGAAAAATATATTTTATATCACGAATGCTACTCGAGTAATTTCTGCAGAAAATAATAATTAATTCAATAAAATAATTCTCAAGACAAACGCGTGTTACCACGCGCACCATATTAACAATCGGATAAACACAGAACAGGCAGACGGCAAGGCGGCAACGCGGCGGTGGCACAACGGCACCACCGCACAAACCCCACAGCCGCAACACTGAACCCACATAAGCTTTATATGTATATACGTATTAATCCAACAACAGAGGCACATAAACACAAATTCAGGCACACCCCTTCCACCACCGTCGCCTCGCCGGTGAACCGGCGGCAACGGGCGGCCGGGGAAAGAAAAAGAACATCGATAATTACCACGAAAAGAGAAGTACAGGGGTGGCTGTAAAGAATCGAACGGAGAGAGCAAAGACAAAAGTGAGGGTAGAGAGACAGAGAGATTCACGAGAGAGAGAATCAAAAGAGAGATTGGAGAGGAAAGAGTCGGGTTATACCCGATTAACAACAACAACCCCCCCCCCCTTTTCTTTTATTTTTATTTATCATATAAACCTCGCAACAGAAACTTTATCTGACCCGAAATTTAGTTTTTAACGAGCGATTCACGGGTAATTAAAACCCGAGCGCTAATAAAATATTTTATAAAATATCACAAATAATTAAAAGTTATTTAAAATAATTCTTCCATAATTTGAAATTATTTTTAAAAATGCAACTAATATCAGAATTTATCGATCAAATAAAATAACACGCGGGTCGAACTAATCCATAAGAATTTCGGAATAAATTTTAAAATTCTCGAAATATTCTAAACCAAATAAAATATGAATTTCATAATTTTTGAAGAATTTTGGAGTTAAATACGGATTTAACAAATAATTGCAATCAGAAAATCATATATGGCTAAATATTTGATGAAATATTGATTTCTCAATTTTGAAAACTCATAAAAATAATTAATAAAATTATGAAGCCATAAAAATGATTTTAGAGATAACTCAAATATTTATGAAAATAAATCCTGAATAAAATCACCTTTAAATACAAAAGTGACACAACACAACTTCACAACGAATTACACAATTAATACACGAACACCACAATCACACATAATTACTTAAAATATTAATAAAATAATATTCAGCTGACAGAACCCACAGACCTATTTTATTTATGCAATTATTTAATAATTACACATTTAATATTACAGAAATGTACGAGTCGTTATAGTTACCTTTGTAGATAACAACAAAGGTTTAACTGAGGGATATGGCTGTTTGCTAGCTGGTAATTATATCATTGAAAATGTGTATGTTATGCAAGGACTTGAACACAATCTGCTTAGCATTAGTCAGTTCTGTGACAACGGCTACAATGTTTTATTCGACAAGCTGAAGTGTTAGATTCTGCACAAGAAAAATGAAAAACCCTCCTTGATGGGAATCCGGAAAGGAAATCTGTTCATAGCTGACATGAACTCTGGAAGCAATCCTGAAGTCAATTGTTTCTATTCAAAGGCATCATCAGATGAGAGTTGGCTATGGCAAAAGAGACTTTCCCATCTCAATTTCAAAACAATGAATTCTTTTGTCAAAAGAGAATTGGTCAGAGGTCTGCCTCAACTGGAATTCTCCCCAGAAGGACTGTGTGAGGCTTTCCAGAAAGGAAAGTCAAAGAAAGCAAGCCACAAAAGCACTGACACATCCTCCACAACTGGTGTTCTGCAATTATTGCACATGGATTTATTTGGACCAGTTAATGTTCTTTCGATGTCAAAGAAGTGTTACTGTCTTGTGATAGTTGATGACTATTCCAAGTATACGTGGGTTTTGTTCCTTCACTCTAAGGATGAAACACCACAAATTGTGATTGATTATCTATCAAGTTGATCGAGTTAGATTCTAATGTCCCTGTTAGAGCAATAAGGTCAGATAATGGAACAGAATTCAAGAATTCACTTCTCAATGGATTCTGTACACACAATGGGATTACCAGACAATTTTCAGCTCCTAGAACCCCTCAGCAAAATGGAGTGGTAGAAAGGAAGAATCGTACATTGATTGAAGCTGAAAGAACGATGTTAAGTGAATCAGGTCTTCCAATGTACTTTTGGGCTGAAGCTGTCAATATTGCATGTTATACTCAGAATCAAACTCTAATCAACAAAGACTTCATGAAAACTCCTTATGAGATTATGAATGAACAGAAACCTTCTATCAAATACTTTCATGTATTTGGTGCCAGATGCTTCATGCTCAAGGATGGAGATGATCGTCGTGGTAAATTCGAGGCAAAAGCATATGAGGGTATTTTTGTTGGATATGGAAGAAGATCATACAGGGTGTATATCATTGATCAACACAAAGTAACTGAAAGTGTAAATGTTACATTTGATGACACTAAACTCCCTAGTATCCAAACTGAAGATCCTTCTGAGAAACTGAAGTTTGATGATATGTCAGATTCAGAATCAGAACATGATCAAGAACCTGAGGTTGTTGCTGGTGAAGAACCTGTTAATCATGATGATACTCAAGGTAATGGTGATGGAAACATTGGCAACAATGGAGATACCACTGCTACTGACGAAGAATCATCAAGTCAACCTGACAACAACTCAGGGGGAGATGCTGAAGGATCAACTAGTAGGACACAACATCCCAATGTGTTTCGAGGCGAATCATCAAGATCAAATCTTCCAAGACAGACTGTCTGGAATAAAGCTCATCCTTTTGAGTTGATTATTGGTGATCCAGATGTTGGAGTCAGAACTAGACGTGCTACTCAAAATGAATGTCTATTCTAAGGATTTCTTTCTGAGATGGAACCTAAGAAGATTGAAGAAGCACTGACTGATCCAGATTGGGTGATTGCTATGCAAGATGAACTCAATCAGTTTGAACATCAACAAGTCTGGAAACTGGTACCTAGACCTACACACAAGAAAGCTGTTGGTACTTGGTGGGTATTCAGGAATAAACTAGATGAAGATGGTGTGGTTACAAGAAACAAAGAAAGACTGGTAGCTAAAGGGTATTCTCAAGCTGAAGGCATTGATTATGATGAAACCTATGCTCCAGTGGCTAGACTAGAGGCCATCAGGATATTTCTGGCATTCGCAGCATTCTCTAACTTTAAAGTTTATCAAATGGATGTCAAGGGTGCCTTTCTGAATGGAAAGCTGGATGAAGAGGTGTATGTAGAGCAACCTCCTGGTTTTGAAGATCCAGATCATTTGGATTTTGTCTACTTTCTTTTCAAGGCTATCTATGGACTCAAACAGTCTCTGAGAAAATGGTATGACACTCTCTCTGGATTTCTTATTGAAAATAGCTTTATTAGAGGTGTCATAGACAAAACTCTCTTTTCTAAAAAGCATAAGAATGATACTATATTAGTCCAAGTCTATGTGGATGATATAATATTTGGGTCTACTAATGATAATCTCTGTAAGAGATTTGCTAAGTTAATGCACAGCAAATTTGAAATGAGCATGATGGGAGAGCTGAAGTTCTTTCTTGGATTACAAGTAAATCAAAGGTTAGATGGAACTTTTATTTGTCAATCCAAGTATCTCAAGGAACTCCTCAAAAAATACAATCTAGAGGATTCTGCATCAGCAAGGACTCCGTCAACTACAGCTGTCAAGCTTGGACCATGTAAAAACTCCATTAAGGTAGATGTCACAAGCAACAGAGGTATGATTGACTCGTTACTCTATCTTACTGCAAGTAGACCAGATATTATATATGCTACATGCTTATGTGCAAGGTTCCAAGCGGATCCTAGAGATATTCATCTCGTTGCTGTTAAACGAATCTTGAGATATCTTAAGGGTACACCTAGTCTATGTATTTGGTACCCTAAAGAATCTGGTTTTAACCTTGTTGGATATACAGATCCAGATTACGCAGGAATTGTTGTTGATAGGAAAAGCACCTCAGGGAGTTGCCAATTTCTAGGTAGCAGACTAGTCTCATGGTACAGCAAGAAACAACAAACAGTTTCCAATTCAACGACCGAGGCTGAATATATTGCTGCTGGAAGCTGCTGTGCTCAGATCTTGTGGATTAGGAATCAGCTACGGGACTATGGCTCTGTATTGAACAAAATACCTATTCTATGTGACAATACAAGTGCAATAGCCATCACCAACAACCCTGTGCAGCATACAAGGACCAAGCACATTGACATCAGGTATCATTTTATTAGTGAGCACGTAATGAATGGTATTGTTGAACTATTTTTTGTTCCAACAGAAGAACAAATAGCAGATATTTTCACTAAACCTCTTGATGAATCCACATTTACCAAATTAGTTGGTAAATTGGGTATGTTGAATAGCTTTAGTGATTAAACTTGTGAATACCTGAAATCTGTTCTTGAATGAATTTACAAATGAATTTTTCATAAATAAAAAATTCATTTGCAAATTTATTTTATCATATTTTCCATAATTTCTTGTTTATTTCTATGTAAGTTTTATTATCTTATCTTATTTATTTATTCTACTTGTTAATTTTAATATCTCAGAATATTTTATTTTCTCTAAAAATATTTTTCTATGAATTTTATTTGTTAAAATTCAACAGAAATCTATTTTTGGAATAAAATAAAATTATTTCTGAAATATTGCTTTTGTTTTTGTAAATTTATTCTGTAACTATAACTATTAATTCTGTGTATAAGTTAATGTTATACTAGAATGACAATCGGCAAAATAATTGAAATTGTCTTGCTGAAAGTCATTTCAGTACATATATGTGTTTAATTTTATTTTCAGTTTAATTTTATAGTGGCAAGACAATCGGTATGACTATCAATAGTCTTGCCAGTAATAAAATTTATATCATATATATTTCTTTTATGAGTTATTTGCAAAATGCATCCCCGTGGTTTGGCCAAAATGCATTTTTTTACCTATACTTTAGATAACTGCACTTTGCATCCCCTTACTATTTCGGCGCGATAAATTGCACCCTTTTCATTAAATTTGTTAAAATTATCAGGGGCATTTTAGGAAATTAAAATATTTAATTATAATTAGATCATTATTTAAGTTTTTTGACCCTCTAAATGATACTTTTCGAAAAAATTTAAAGAACGAAAATTATAGAGAACGAAAAAATCTTTTCAAAACAATAACATTCAAAATTATCAAAAAATTTACGAAGCCAAAATTAAATAAAATATATACTTATTGAATTTATTAAAAACAATTATAAAAAAAATATTTCAATTTTGAACCTTTTTATTTCGAGAAGATCTTTTTATTCTCTACAACTTCCGTTCTTTAAATTTTTTCGAAAAGTATCATTTAGAGGGTCAAAAAACTTAAATAATGATCTAATTATAATTAAATATTTTAATTTCCTAAAATGCCCCTGAGAATTTTAACAAATTAAACGAAGAGGGTGCAATTTGTCGCGCTGAAATAGTAAGGGGATGTAAAGTGCAGTTATCTAAAGTATAGGTAAAGAAATGCATTTTGGCCAAACCACGGGGATGCATTTTGCAAAAAACTCTTCTTTTATTTTGTACTAGAATGACAATCGGTAAGACTATCGATTGTCGTTCTAGTTTATTATGTTATATTCATGTATTTTATACTGGTATGACAATCAGTATGACTATCAGATTGTCATACCAGTTATATTTTTATTTGTTTTTATTATTATTATTATTACCGTTTGCCTGGTATGACAATCGGGAAGACAATCGGTATGACTTTCCTCGATTGTCATACCAGTTGTCTACTTAAGTTTTTTTGTGTTTCTTTTATTTGTAATCAGTTTTTTTTTCTTCCTTTCAAATTCCAGTAGTTTGTTTCTCTCTCTCAATTCGATCAAAATCAATCTCCATTGATTGTCTTCTTGCTCGAGTTTTTACTCAGCATAACTTTTTCACTCCTGTTTTATATACATACACGTATTTACATACAGAAGTGCTGCCAAATTTTTTTAAAAAAATATATATTTTTTCAAAATCAAATCTTTCATTTCATTGGCTGTTGTGTTGTGTGTTTGAGTTATCTGTTTGCATATCTGATTTTGGTGGTCAAGACACATTTGTTTCTAAATTTTTTGGATATAATTGAATTAATTCGAATTATTAATTAATTTTTAATTCGAATTTTCTTAATTTAATTCTTAAAATTCTGACAGTGTGTGTCTTTTTGTATTTGTTTTTAAAATGGCTCTCAATTTCCAAATTGTCTCGCATAATCTTGTTGGTTATTTTAATCCAGAAAAATGTGATGTGGAAAAATTTAAGCCGTGGATTAGATTTTTAAATGGCCATTCGATTGTTAGCTCTGCTATTAAATCAAATGTGCTTTTAAATGTCGATCTGCTCAGACTGATTTGCACAACCTCTACTGTGGCCGATGATTTTAAATCTTTTTCATTCACCGTGGCAAACACACAGTATGTAGTTGATGAAACAGTCGTCAATCGAGCGTTAAATTTTCCAATGGACAATTTCTGTAATTTACCCTCTGAAAATGATATTTCAAACTTTTTCCATGCTATTCACTATCAGGGGGTGATTAATTTAACCAAGTTGTCTAAATCCAATTTGGTTTCTGAATGGGATATTTTCTTCGATACACTTTCCAAAGTGTTTGCCAACTGCATTAAATCCAACTTTCACAACATCACTTCCACTCTGCAGTATATTGGTCTTGCGGTTGTTTTCAATCAAAGGATCAATTTTGGCAAACTACTTTTACCCATTCTTCTGAGACGTCTCACTACTGCTTTACGTGATCATTCTACAAATCGTAGGGTTTCGTGCTACTACGCTCGTTTTCTCATGCTCATAGCAGAACATCTTCTCTCACCTGAGCATAAAGCTCTTTTTGCTAACTCTTCAGTAACTGAACCCCCTCCAGTAAGCAAAAAGATTTACACTCGCCAAGACACAACCTTTAAATTCATGCAAGTTCCAGTACTTGTATCTGCTTTCATGACCACTTACATTCCTTTACCTATTTTCAATCTTCCCGGTCATGAACAGCAAGCTCAACCTCCAGTGGTTCAAACCACCCAGGCTCAAACATCAGATGCTCTTCCTCTGCAGGTAATAATTCCTCAAACTCAAACTATTCCTACTTCTATTGAAAGACCCCCAGTGGTTGATAGGGCTGACCATGAAGTTGTAGAACCGCAGCTTTAATCCCAGGTCATAGAGCCAAACACAGAGTCGCAACCTATCTCAACCTCTCCCCCACTGTCTAAAATGTTGCCTAGAAGGTTAGTAGGAAGTAGTATGTTGGTGGATGTGAATGAACCCTCAGCTCTGCCTCCTCCCAAGAAAAGAAGAACATTTACTGAGGCATCTGAAAGCCCATCCTTGTCCTCCCAGCAGGACATGGACTTTGATATGGCCAGTGAACAGTTACTAGAGACATTCTATCAACAGGATGAATCTATTGAAATTCACCATAGGGCCATGGCATCCTGTACAGAGTCAAGCACACTTCCATTACTTACAATGGAAGCATACAGACCAATAGATGATACTCAGGACACGGAGCGAGGAGTACACATTGAGTCGGTTACAGTGCCTGCCATAGTTACGGCAGAAGAGCAGTCACATGCTTCTGAGGGAAAATCTAACTCTCAGCCACCTTTAATAGAGTCATTTTCTCCCCTCCCAGATCCAACACCTCTGGCTTCCTCACGGGATACTCCACTCGCAGATTTATCTGGAGAAAGTGGAGGGCAACTCGGTCAATCTATTCCTGAAGTAATTCAGACATCTATTTCACATGAAAAGATAGGTTTGACTGAGGATCGGGACTCACGAATTCCCATTGCACCACCACTGACCTCTCTTGAAGAGGCTAGGGTGATTTCAATTGCAGGTACAGAAGATCAGCATCAGGAAGACTCCTCACGAGCAATAATATTGAGAGATACACAAGCACGTGAGTTGAGTGAATCAAACAGGAGAGATATTCAGGTGAGCGCACACACAGACACAAATACTGAAAATTTGTTAGCTCAAATTGATGAACTGAAAGAACAACTTGCAAAAAGTCAGGATGAGGCTCAATCATTCAAAGCACAAGTGGCTGAACGGTCTTCTTCTTCCACCTCTGTCAATAATCAGCTGGTTCTCATCAGGACTGAGTTATCAGATTTGAAGACCTCTGTTGTACCAAAGCTTAACTCAATCCAGGTATCTCCAACGTTATCGGCTGAAGAAATTTCAAACTTCTGCTCTCTCCATACAAGAATGACTTCTCTTGAAGACTTCATTGAAATGAATCATTCACTGGATTCCTCCAGATTTCTGAAGATAGAGACGGGCATGGAACATCTCAATGAAGGGATGAAGCACTTGTACTTCATGATCAAAAATTCTCACTTCCCTAATGAAGAACAAAGAACTTTCTTTGAAGGGCCGTCTGGTGGAGCCTCAGGCTCTGGAGGTGATGGAGGTCATGGAGGGTCTAGAGGAAAGTCTGTAGAGGATTCCTCAACTAAGGGGGAGAAGAAAGGGACAAGTGGAAAGGGAAAAGAAAAAGATTCATCTGTTGGAGGCACGGGGAAGGCTGATGATGTCTACTATAGTGGAGAACATGATGACTTTGATATTTTTGACGTTCCCACTGAACAAGTCTTGGAAGATAAAGATGGTTTCTTTGAAGCTGAGGAGGAAAGTGATTTTGGAGAATGGGAAGAGGAAGCTCAAGTGGATCCTGTTTTTGAGAAAGAGTTTCAGCAGCAGCAGTCAGAGTTGAAAAGAAAAGAAGCTGAACTCAAAAAGGTATCCCAGATCATTGATATGAGGAAAAATATTGAACGAACAGAAACTCTTGAAAAGCAACATCTTCATGACATTAAAGCTAAAGAAAGGAGAAGAGATGTCAAACTGAAGATTGGTGAAAAATGGGATGAAGCTAGGAGAGTACTTGATATGCCTCAGCTGAGCACAAACAATGATAGGCAGTTTCTATATCTTCTGGACAAGCTGGAGATCTCTAATCCAAACAATGACGTGTACATGAATGCTATAAAGACTGAAGTCTCAAGGATCACAGCTGCCTTTGACAGATCTCTAAATGAAATGAGCATATTTGTATATTGTCAGAGCGAAGGATCTTTCAAGGTATCACTTCATCTGTTTGAGAATCGTTCTTTATCAGAGATTTGGGTTCTTCTCAACAAAGTCAAAAGAAGCTCATAATTGAATGAAGTTCTTCGAGAAAGGCTCAAAGAGTTTGCCAGCAGGGCTAGTCCTCAAGTGGTCAACAATCCTCATCAGGTAAGATTCTTTAAGTCTGACTGTCTTTAAATCTGCCAGCTCGATTCATAATCTCTTAAAGACTACTCTGCTAAGCATCTTGTTTGGATGGAACATCACTTAAGAACTGCTGGATATTCATCCATGTTGAAAACTCAAGCAGCTGATCTGATTCAAGCTTATTGTGAAAAGAATATTAAAAGGTACAATCAGTTCAAGAATAAGCTAAAGTCAGTTGGAGTTCAACCAGTCAGACCAGCCAGCTTCACTTCTGAAAAGGATCGTGTCTTTGACAAGGAGTTGCTTCAAGATTTGGAAGAAGGTGAATTCGGAAGGGAAGACAACTGAATTCAATTAGCTCAAAACTTAATGTAATATGATTAGAGCTTTATGAATCAAGATAGACTAATGTAGTTATATGTTCAGTCTAGAGGAACATCTATCTTGTATTCACTTGTAAATTTCTTTTGGAATCTTGAAAATGTTAAATATAATCCAGAACTTTTCTGCTATTTACTTTGCATTACTGTTTATATCTTTTTCTTATTTGTTAGTTGAGTTATCCTCTAGGTATTTGTTGTTATTGTCTAACAAACAAATAGGGGGAGATTGAAAGGCATATGTCATAGCCTATTTGTTTATTCGAGGATTTAACTCAACTCAAATAAGGATGTAACAAGTAAATAGTGGTTCTATCGTCAGAGAGATCTCTCAAAGTAACATAAGTCAAAGGATTAAGTAACATTGTTCGTCTACAGACTTGAGGACTTAATTCACTGGAAGAAGCTCAAGAAATTGATCAAGCCTCAGTGATATAAATCAAGATTGTGGATTTAATCAAGTGACAGAAATCTCGTCAGGGTATCAATTGATTACAGGGATTTAATCTGAAGAAAATCAAGACATGAAGAAACATCACAGAAGTTAGTCATTCATGAACCAGACAGTACATCGAGTGTCAACATTGAAGTGGTGAAATGGATTCAGTGATTTTCAGAAGATTGTCAGAAGAGTGGTTGTTGTTCAAGATTAGTATTAATTCTCTAATAAATTAATTAAGTTATATAATTTAATTAAGAAAATAAATTATATCTACAAAGATTAATTTATTAATTAAATGGATTAATTGATTAATTAATTCTAAATTAATATTTTGGTTTTTCAGAATTGATTTTGAATTTAAATTCAAAATTAATTCAGCAAGATAATCTTTTGTATTAGTATGACAATCGGTATGACAATCAATAGTCATACCGAAAGTCATGCCAGTTCATTTAGGATTGTCTTGCCGAAAGTCATGCCAGTTCAATGGATTGTCCTACCGAAAGTTCTACCTGTTAAAAGGATTGTCTTGCTGAGCTAAAAGGATTGTCTTGCCAATTAAAAATATAGGATTGAATATAAAGAGCAGCAGCTGTTTGTTTTTCAACAGAGCATTGAATATCAAAAGAAAAACAGAAGAACACAGAACAAAGAAAACAGTAGAGAACTTATTGCAATTTCTCTGAACATTTATTTCTAGTATTAATTGTTAAATCTAAACCACTAGAAATACTCCTCTTGTTCTTGTGTAACTATCTAGCGGATCAAAATCCCTAGAACTTAATCTCAAATTGCATTTAGCATTTGATCCTTTTTATTACAAAAACAGAAAAAGTTCATGTCGAATTTATTCTAGATTTGGAATAATTTATTTGAGATTAATCCCTTGTAAACGATACCGTTGTTGTAACACCTTTTAAGTTTAATAATAGTTTTATTTAACTTGAATTTTGTTTCACCTTTTTATTCCGCATTTTATTCGATTAAACGGTATTGTTTGTATTCAACCCCCCTTCTACAAACATATTGAGACCTAACAGTGATATAGACCTATGTGCTACAATCTCTGAAGTAAACCTCGTTGGCTTAAATCCAAGGGAATGGTGGATTGATACTGGAGCTATGTTGGTGAGACTGCGTAGCTGTATGAATAGTTACGTGATAACTCAACATAATAACAACACTAGAACAGGACAGGTTAATAATACTACGTCTACACAAGGAATCCAGAAGAAGAATGATCAGACACATACAAGAATCAGAACACAGTATTACAAGTGCAAGTCTATTTGAAGTCATAGAAAGAAGATCATTTAGTGATCAGGCCTCTGTGAAGAATAAACAATCAGAGGACTTGTTGTTTTAATACAGTTGAAGATTCAAGTATAGAAATCAAGTGATTCTAGTAGAAAACAATCTATAGAACTCAAGTCATAATTCATTAACAAGGAACAATCAGAAATGATAAGGATATTCAATTCAGGGCTAGTCGTTTGTGAACCAGACCAGTGCACTAAGCGTCAGCATTCCAGGATTGATCATTCAAGTCTACAAAGGAAGTGGTAAGTGAATTCAAGATCAAGTTCAAAAGGGATTCAAGTCAACATTCCAGGAGTTGTTGGTCAAGCAAATAGCATGTATAAAGATTTGGCTAAGTAAAGAGCACTCTAGGAGTAGAAATCGACTTATGGAATTCAAGAAAATCTACTAGTCGATTCTAAGGAGTTATTAGTCGAATGGAGTGCATTGTAGAAAAATTTCTAAGGCAAGAACAAGCCAAAATCGACTTCTAGATTCTACTAGTCGATTTTGAGCTTTAGAAATCGACTAGTGTGAAGCTGCTTGAAAAATCTAAGTCAAAAACACTCTTAAGGATACAATTCAACTTCTAGCATTTCAATTCAAGGAGAAATCGACTTCTAGATTCTACTAGTCGATTTTGAGCTTTAGAAAATTGACTAGTAGGTACTTGTGTATAATTCTAAGGCAAGTCTCACTCTCTAGGCTTGAATTCGACTTCTACACAAGGTTATATCGACTACTGCAATCGACTACTAGGGACTTGGGTTATTTTGAAGTGCAGCAAATTAGAATGCTTGGACCAGAAGAAGCCACATATTCAATTTGGTTTTAAGTCTACAATAAAACAGAAATCTCAGCATTCATTCAAAAAGATTTTTCACCAGCAAACTGAGAAGCTTTTATGGAGAGCATTACGGAGCATTCAAGTTCATATTAATTGCTTTGTAACTATACTGTTATGCTGTTGAAATTTATGTAGAAGCTAATCAATTGATTAGATTGTACCAACATTAAGGTTTATATCAATCGAAATATATTCCTTGAATTGTGTTGTGTTTTTACTTTCCTGCATAAACTTAGAACTTGTTTTGAATCGGAATTAATTGGTGGTATCGTATTCAACCCCCCTTCTACGATACCTTTGGACCTAACAATTGGTAACAGAGTGGTTTGATTGACATACAAATCAAGATCCAGAAGTTTAGATCAAATAAGTTCACTGTTGCAGATTTTTTAATTTTCAAAATTTTCTATTTCTTGAAATTTTTGAATCTTAAATAATTTAATCATGAGTTCTCAAAAAGTTGGAAGTATTAAGGTACCAAAGTTTGACAAAGAAAATTACAATCTATGGAAGAAAAAGACGATTCTCTATCTCAAGGCTGCGAACCCTGATTACATGGAAATTCTGACTGATGGCCCACACAAACCTGAAATGGTTGATCCTGATAATGAACGACGTACCATTCCTAAACCAAAATCTGACTGGACTGTAAAGGAAAAGGAATTGGTTGCCCTAGATGACAGTCTACAGCTGATATTGATAGATGCCATGGACTCTGACATGTGTCACCAAATTCTTGTTTGTGAAAGTGGCAAACACATGTGGGACACAATTGAACTGTTAATGGAAGGTACTGAAGATGTGAGAGAGAATCGCCTAGACATGTTAACTACTCAATATGAAGCCTTCAGGTCTCTCTCGGGTGAGGGTGTAACCTCAGTTTATGAAAGACTGAATAGGATGTTAAATGAAATGAGTCTTCATGGAAAGAAGTATGCATAACATGAAATCAACAGAAAGTTTTTGTTGACACTCCCTTCACATCCGGACAACAAGGCAGAAACAGTTCGTGAACGAGTGGACTTTAAGACCATGAAACTGGAAAAGGTGTGTGGAAGAATGAAGACTCATGAGATGGAGTTAGACCAGAAGAGGATCATATATAGGAACAAATCCAGTGATGCCAAAAATGCTAAGTTGCTGAGAACAACTACACTGTTTGCAAGCAAGCATGAAGACCTGGATATCACTGTTGAGAAGGCCAAGTCTAAAACAAATGTGCTTTTTGAGGCTGAAGTGGATGATGGAAATCTGACTGGGGATCCTAGTGACTACTACACCATGGAAGAATTAAAACAGATGGAAGATCCCACAATGGCAAATCTAGCAGGGATGTTCAGCAATATGAGATTCAGAAGGAAGAAAGGTTTCAGGGGCTCAGGGAGCAGTAGCAAAGGGCAGATATCCAACTCATACTCCAGTTCTGGATATAAATCTGGAATGGTAGACATAAACAAATTCAAATGCTATAACTGTGATGAGGTTGGATACTTTGCCAGTGAATGCAGGAAGCCTCAACAATCAAAAGACAAGGGCAAAGGGGTTCAGAAAAGGGATTCAGGGAAATCCAAAAAGTATCCAGTCAAGTCTTACATTGCTGAAGGAAAAAGCTGGGATGATACAGATTATGAAGAGGAAGAATATGGAAATCTTGCATTGATGGCAGAATCAACTCCTCAGGTATCTATATCACCCCTTGCTAAAATTTGTGATAATGCTGACTATATAGCTTTTAAAGAACTTGCTCAAGTATATTCTGATAAACTTTCCTATGATAGACCTAATGTAGAATGTAGTGACAAGTTATGTGCTGTAAACTACAATGTGCTTAGGTTAAGATATAGGAATTATTGCGTATCCCTAAGATGTTCAGAAGGTACTACTAGTGACTTAAAGAAAGAACTAGAAAAGATCAAAACTGAAAATGATAAGTTAGTTCTCACCAATGTTGCTATAGAAGACCTTAAAACAAGAAATCAATATCTGTAACTTAGAGATAAGAAACATGTTGAGACTATAGAAGGAAAGGATGAGAAGATAAAGGAAATGGAAACTAAGCTTCAGGCTTATTGTAACACCCCCAAATCCGGGGTCGGGGATCCGGGTTGCCACGAGTTCCATTTCCCTTAATAACACCTAATTCTTAATAAACAATCATCTACTGCGTACTGTGACCCCACAATATACACACACACACCACAAGTTATAGTCTCAGAGATGAATACCAAAAATAACACAAGTCATTTTATTCCACAATTATAAGTCATTACACCTCAAAAGGTTTCTAAATAAATTTACATATTCTTTGCCATTATTACAATTCATAAATGTACATAAGTCTGGTACAACAAAAGTTGAAAACCTAGCCTATTGGTAGTTCCTACCTCAGCTACAACGACATCAACGCCTACAGGAAACTGTGGAGCGTTTCCTATCCGCTCACGAATTGGGAGCTTGGTCATGATCATCATTTCAATCTGTTATTGTGTGATGAAAGAAGAAAGCAAGGGTGAGCAACAAGCCCACCGAAATAATATGTATAATAATTAACAATATATGAGCATTCTCATAGTACTGATGAAAGTCTTGGTCAAGAAGAAATGAACCAAGTTGATATCTTAACGCGACCAAGTCGCAAAATATTCAGTATATACATATATACTTTTCAAAATCTTTGAAATACTCTGCCAGGCATAATATACACAGAGTTCAAGTTTATAAATATATAAAAATATCGTTGCAAGGTGATCTCATATATCTAAACTTGTCTCAACATTTTTCTGAAAACCTTTGTCATTCATAAGATAATCATTAACTAGATATAAGTTGAAAAGATGAAGTTACAAGATACTCCAATATACTTATATCTTTTCTGAATACTACTTGAACTACCACCGTTCAAGTTATAATTAGTTTCAATAGTTCATCATACAGATGAGACTACAAGATAAGACTTGAATAGGTTGAATCTTTGAAATATTATTGAATGAAATGAAGTTACGAGATACTTCATTAAGTCCCGATATATATATATATATATATATA
Organism: Apium graveolens; assembly: GCF_009905375.1. Lineage (NCBI taxonomy): Eukaryota > Viridiplantae > Streptophyta > Magnoliopsida > Apiales > Apiaceae > Apium > Apium graveolens. The sequence continues at coordinate 166,190,085 of NC_133647.1, forward strand.
TATATATCCATATATATCTCTCATACATTTCCTGAAAACCTTTGTCATGTAAAGTATTAACAGAGTTGCAATATCCAATGAATTTGGAAAGAAAAGAATTTTGGCATAAACCCGATATCTTGCTGATCAGGCAAAGATACCAGTAAGTAACCTTTTCTACTAGTAGATGGATGAATCCCCCACCGGTCATCACCCTGGCTTCATTAGGACCTTGTGCTGGACCGCCACCCGGCCTCTTACGCGTTGATAGACTACCACCCAGCCACTTACACTTTGATAGACCGTACCCCGGCCTGTCGCTTATGCCGACTCAATTAGATGGGCTTACTTCCCGAACGTTGGGTAAGTAATCAATTCATTTGTCAAAACAACAACCTCGTTGTGAATATAAAATACACCACAGAGCCGGATCCCTCAGGTTTTGAGCGAGTATTTAAATCTCCTTCGAAAAGAGGATCTTAAATAGAATAAACAGAGTCGTAAATAAATATTCAAAATAATATTCATTAAATAGAATAAACGGAGTCATAAGTCCTCGAATGAATATTCAAAGTAATATTCATTAAATAAAATAAAGTTATCGAATAAACCTTATTCAATTAATAGTTTTGAAAACTATATCAATATATATATATATAAATATATATATATATATATATATATTATACTCGGGAACATCGACTCCCGGTTTTAGAAAATATCCACCTTTGGGTCCCCTATACTAAGGGTATACGCAATTACTGCTTATCTCTAGCATAGGTATTATGCAACTATAAGTATTGGAATCAACAGATAGATATCAAGATTATGAAACAGACATGCATATATCCCATATCAGCATGCTCCAATATATCGCAAGATTTGCTAATTAACCATCATGCATCTATCACAAGATAATGCATATACATATATACATCACAACAACAGTATAACGGGTAGAAAACTTGCCTGAGCGACTGGGGGTGGTAAAAGTCCTGGGATGAGTCTGGTAACCTATAAACATCATATAAGTTGGAATTAAACCAAAATCGCTTAAGAATCTATACTTTAACCAATTAGACCCTAACGTTCGCTTTTGCGCTTAACGATTCACTTAAGTCACTTAAGTCGCTCGAGTACCCTCGGCTCCACCATTTTTAATAAATTAACCATTAAGAGTTTTAAGGCGATTCTTTTGCGAGTACCTTACCAACTGCCTAATCCACTTTACATAATTGATTCATAATCCAATTAGTCATTTAAGGTCCTTAACCAATGTTTCAAAGTAAGGCGAGGGGAAATGGTTCGTTCGCGAAATGCCGTTACTTAAAACGGTCGTTTCTCCTAAACCGTACATCGGATTCAAGCGAACCACATATCAAAACGAAGCTCGTAACATGAACTATCTAATCATGTAAATGGTCAAAACCTGACCTAACAGTGAGTTCTCGGGTCGTGATGTTAAGAACAAAAACAGTCTAAAGTAAATCGGGCATTACGACAGCTATGTTTTCGCGATTACCAAATTTTATCCTACTCCAAATCAATCCACAATCAATCCACAATCATTACTACAACCAAACTCCATCCATACAATACTACAACAACCCCAACACCTCAAGTTCTCCAATTTATATTATTCTCAAACATGAACTAAAACTATTCTTAAGTTCATTAACCAATAATCCAAGATTTACAACTCCAAACTCATTACAAAACCAACCACACTCTAAGTCTACAAGAATCATGCTTCTCATGAACCATACCAAACACAAAAACTCTAAATATACAAAAGTAGGGCTAAGGTATGAGATTATACCTTCCTTGGTGAGTAAAAGTAACTAAGGAGCTTGGAATCACCCTTGAAAGTCCTTACCAAAGCTTAATCTAACCAAAAACACAAGATCAAACAATTTAAATTTCTTGAAAACACTATTCACTCTCTTCTTAAATGATTTATTGAAAGAGATTGTGAAGGAATTTGGAGCTTAAACTCCTAGGATAGCCATAACTAATCATAAGGAACCTTGGATAATTACCTTGCAATTTAACAATGCTTGGATCTTGGATTTTGAATTTTCTTCTTTGAAAAAAAGGAAGAAGCCGAGAGCTCTTCTTGAAAAATGGAAGTGTTTTGTGTTTTTGATGTTATGATTTGTTTTTGGCTTGGTTGATCCACTTTGTTTGTTAATTAGATTATTACCATGGTAAATTTTGTGTGGTTCACAATCAACCAACAACACACTTCTTTTTGTCATGCTTAGGACATCATTCTTATGTCATCTTCCCACACTTGTCCTCTTCTTGTTGGCTTGATGACATCATCATCCCTAACCTCCTTGATTAACTCCTAATTACTTTCCTAATGACCGCTGATATGTTATATGGTTCGCTTAACTTTCGTTCTCGTTTATCGTTTGAGGGATCATACCCTGGATCTTATTACTTAGGTTCCCTTAACCTTTCTCAATACATTATATTCCTTTTATGATCCTCTCTTATAATCCTTGAATTAAAATCTTTTTAATCATGTTACCTTATACTCAATTCTTTCTGTATCTGGTGGATTTTCGGGAAAAATCAAAGTGTTCGAATTGGGATTCTGACGATCTTCACATACACTTATATACCATATAGAGTACTAATAAGATCTCAGAATAACAATAAAAGAACCCCTACAAAGTGTGGTATGAAAAGTTTTCTTATTCAGCATAATCAGCAAAATCACTATTCATAAGGGTTACAAAAAGTCCAAAATTTTGGGGTTATTACAGTCTCCCCTCCTTAAAAGGATTCTGTTAGGTCCCAATTTGTTTGTAGAAGGGGGGGTTGAATGCAAACAATACTGTTTAATAGAGAATAAAATGCGGAATAAAATTGTGAAACAAAATTCAAGTTAAATAAAACTTTTATTAAACTTGAAAGGTGTTACAACTACGGTATCGGTTACAAGGGATTAATCTCAAATCAATTATTACAAATCTAGAATAAATTCGACATGAACTTTTTCTATTTTTATAATTAAAAGATCAAATGCTAAATGCGATTTGAGATTAAGTTCTAGGGATTTTAATCCGCTAGATAGATACACAAGAACAAGATAAGTATTTCTAGTTGATTGGATTTAACTTTACAATCTAGAAATTGATCTTGAAGTTGCAGATGAGATGTAATGTTTTTCTGCTGCTTTTATCTTTTGTTCTTGTATTGTGTTCTGTTAGATTGGTTTTTGTGTATTTTTATGAATTGGATGCTTCTGCTTCTTTTAATCAACACAGCCGAGATTAATGAACTGGTATGACAATCCTTTGTCCAATAAGACTTTCGGTGTGACAATCTTTAGAGCTAGCAAGACAATTAAAATGAACTAGCAAGACTTTCGGTATGACAATCAATTGTCATACCGATTGTCATAGTAGTACAAATGAAATTGTCTTACTGAATTAATAAATGATTTTAATCTAAATAATAATTCCATCAAGACAGTCAACTGAATTAGCATGACTTTCGGTATGACTATCAATTGTCATACCGATTGTCATACTAGTACAATTAGTTGTCTTTTTAGAATTGAAACATATTTTAACCAATTAAAATTTTGTAAATCCTTAATATTAATTCTAAATTAATTAATCATTTTAATTCAATTAATCAATAAATTAATCCTTGCAGATATAATTTATTTTCTTAATTAAATTATATGACTTAATTAATTAATAGAGAATTAATACTAACCCTGAGCAGCATCCATTCTTCTGACAATCTTCTGAAAGTCACTGAGACTTATGAATCAATTCCGCCACTTCAATGCTGACACTCGATGTACTGTCTGGTTCATGAGTGACTAACTTTGGTGACGTTTCTTCATGTCTTGACTTTGATATTCTGATTGAATCCTTGTAATAAAATGATACCTTGACGAGATCTCTGTCACTTGATTAAATCCACGATCTTGATTTATATCACTGAGGCATGATCAAATTCTTGAACTTCTTCCAGTGAATCTTCAAGTCTGCAGATGAACAATGTTTCTTTATTCTTTGACAGATGTTACATTATGAGATCTCACTGACGATTGATCCACTATTTACTTATTACATTCTTATTTGAGTTGAGTTAAATACTCGAATAAACGAGTAGGCTATGACATATGCCTTTCAATCTCCCCCTATTTGCTTGTTAGACAATAACAACAAATACCTAGAGGATAACTCAACTAACAAATAAGAAAAAGATATAAACAGTAATGTAAAGTAAATAGCAGAAAAGTTCTGGATTATATTTAACATTTTCCAGATTCCAAATGAAATTTACAAGTGAATACAAGATAGATGTTCCTCTAGCCTGAACATATAACTACATTAGACTATCTTGATTCATAAAGCTCTAATCATATTACATTGAGTTTGAGCTAATTGACTTCAGTTATCTTCTCTTCTGACTTCACCTTCTTCTAAATCTTGAAGCAATTCCTTGTCAAAGACACGATCCTTTTCTGAAGTGAAGCTTGCTGGTCTGACTGGTTGAACTCCAACTGACTTCAGCTTATTCTTGAGTTGATTGTATCTTTTAACATTCTTTTCACAATAAGCTTGAATCAAGTCAGCAGCTTGAGTCTTCAACATGGATGAATATCCAGCAGTTCTCAAATGATGTTCCATCCAGACCAGATGCTTAGCTGAGTAGTCTTTAAGAGATTGTACATCTAGCTGACAGATTTGAAGACAATCAGACTTAAAGAATCTCACCTGATGAGGATTGTTGACCACTTGAGGACTAGCCCTGCTGGCAAACTCTTTAAGCCTTTCTCGAAGAACTTCATTCAATTCTGAGCTTCTTTTGACTTTGTTTAAAAGAACCCAAATCTCTGACAAAGAACGATTCTCAAATAGATGAAGTGACACCTTGAAAGATCCTTCACTCTGACAATATACAAAAATGCTCATCTCATTTAGGGATCTATCAAAAGCAGCTGTGATCCTTGAGACTTCAGTCTTGATAGCATTCATGTACATGTCATTGTTAGGATTTGAGATTTCCAGCTTGTCAAGAAGATGTAAGAACTACCTATCATTGTTAGTGCTCAGCTGAGGCATATCAAGTACTCTCCTAGCTTCATCCCATTTTTCACCAATCTTTAGTCTGACATCTCTTCTCTTTTCTTGAGCCTTAATGTCATGAAGACGTTGCTTTTGAAGAGTTTCTGTTCTTTGTATGTCTTTCCTCCTGTCAATGATCTGAGAGACCTTCTTGAGTTCAGCTTCTTTTCTTTTCATCTCTGACTGCTCCTTCTGAAATTCTTTCTCAAACATAGGATCCACTGTATCTTCCTCTTCCCAATCTTCAAAATCACTTTCCTCTTCAGCTTCAAATAACCCATCTTTATCTTCCTGAACTGGTTCAGTGGGAATGTCAAAAACATCGAAGTCATCATGTTCTCCACTGTAGTAGACATCATCAGCCTTTCCTTTATCTCCAGCAGAGGTATCTTTTTCCTTCCCTTTGGCACTACTCCCTTTCTTCTCCCCCTTAGTTGAGGGATCCTCTACTGACTTTCCTTTGGAACCTCTATCACCTCCAGAGCCTGATCCTCCACCAGACGGTCCTTCAAAATAAGCTCTTTGTTCTTCATTAGGGCAATGAGAATTCTTGATCATGAAATATAAGTGCTTCATCCCTTCATTGAGATGTTCCATGCCCATTTCTATCTTTAGAAATCTTGAGGAGTCCAGTGAATGATTCATCTCAACGAGGTCTTCAAGAGAAGTCATTCTTGTATGTAGAGAGCAGAAGTTGGATATGTCATCAGCTGATAAAGTTGGAGTGTCCTGAATAGAATTGAGCTTTGGTATTACAGTGGTCTTTAGATCTGAGATGTCATTCCTTATGATTGCAAGCTGATTGTTGACAGAGGTGGAAGAAGAAGACCGTTCAACCACTTGTGCTTTGAATGCTTGAGCTTCAGCTTGGCTTTTAGCAAGTTCTTCTTTTAGGGCAGCAATCTGAGCTAACAGGTTTACAGTATCAGTGTCTGTGTGTGCTCTCACCTGAATTTCACTCGTGTTTGGTTCACTCACCTCATGTGCATGTGTTTCTCTCAATATAATTGCTCGTGAGGAGTCTTCCTGTTGCTGTTCTTCTGTACCTGCATTAAAAATCACCCTAGCCTCTTCAAGAGAGGTCAGTGGTGGTGCAATGGGAATTCGCGAGTCCCGATCCTCAGTCAATACTATCAAATCTTTTGGAATAGATGTCTTAATTGCTTCAGGGATAGATTGACCGAGTTGCCCTCCACTTTCTCCAGATAAATCTGCGAGTGGAGAATCCCATAAGGGAGCCAGAGGTGTTGGATCTGGGAGGGGAGAAAATGACTCTATTAAAGATGGCGGAGAGTCAGATTTTCCCTCTGAAGCATGTGACTGCTCTTCTGCCGTAACTATGACAGGCACTGTAACCGACTCTACGTGCAATCCTCGCTGTGTGTCCTGAGTATGATCTGGGGAAGTGTATGGTTCCATTGTGAGTAATGGAATTGTGCTTGACTCAGTACAAGATGCCATGGCCCTATGGCGAATTTCAATAGATGCATCATGTTGAGAGAATGCCTCTAGTAACTGTTCATTGGCCATTTCAAAGTCCATGTCCTGTTGGGAGGACAAGGATGGGCTTTCAGATGCCTCAGAATATGTTCTTCTTTTCTTAGGAGGAGGCAGAGCTGAGGGTTCACTCATATTTAACAATGTACTACTTCCTAGTAATCTCCTGGGTAACATTTTAGACAGTGGGGGAGAGGTTGAGATAGAATGAGACTCTGTGTTTGGCTCTATGACCTGGGATTGAAGCTGTGGTTCTACAACTTCATGGTCAGCCCTATCAACCACTGGGGGTCTTTCAACAGAAGTAGGAAGAGAGTGAGAGTGAGGAATTACTACCTGTAATGGAAGAGCCTGGGTGGCTTGAACCACTGGAGGTTGAGGTTGCTGTTCATGGCCGGGAAGATTGAAAATAGGTAAAGGAATATAAGTGGCCATGAAAGCAGATACAAGTACTGGAACTTGCATGAATTTGAAGGTTGTGTCTTGGCGAGTGTAAATCTTTTTGCTAACTGGAGGGGGTTCGGTTACCGCAGAGTTAGCAAAAAGGGCTTTGTGTTCAGGTGAGAGAAGATGATCTGCTATAAGCATGAGAAAACGAGCATAGTAACATGATACCCTACGATTTGTAGAATGATCACGTAAAGCAGAAGTTAGACGTCTCAAGAGAATGGGAAAAAAGTAGTTTGCCAAAATTGATCCTTTGATTGAAAACAACCGCAAGACCAATATACTGCAGAGTGGAAGTGATGTTATGAAAATTGGATTTTGTGCAGTTGGCAAACACTTTGGAAAGTGTATCGAAGAAAATATCCCATTTAGACACCAAATTTGATTTAGAAAGTTTGGTTAAATTGATCACCCCCTGATAGTGAATAGCATGGAAAAAATTTGTGATATCATTTTCAGAGGGTAAATTACAGAAATTGTCAAGTGGAAAATTTAGCGCACGATTGACGACTGTTTCATCAACTACATACTGTGTGTTTGCCACGGTGAATGAAAAAGATTTTGAATCATCGGCCACAGTAGAGGTTGTGCAAATCAGTCTAAGAAGATCGATATTTAAAATCACATTTGATTTAATAGCAGAGCTAACAATCGAATGGTCATTTAAAAATCTAATCCAAGGCTTAAATTTTTCAACATCACATTTTTCCGGATTAAAATAACCAACCTGATTATGCGCGACAAGTTGGAAATTGAGAGCCATTTTAAAATAATAATAAGACACACACTTTCAGAATTTTAAGAATAATATTAAGAAAATTCGAATTAATTAAATTAATTTAATAATTCGAATTAAATTAATTATAATCGAAAAATTTAGACAGGAATGTATCTCGTTAAAATCTATAACTCACAAATCCAGATGACACAAGCCAAACGACACAAATCAGAAATAAAAATAAAACAAAAAAAGTTTCAAAATCAACCAACACAAATGGAATTTGAAGGGGCAAACTGATTAATCACATATTTTGAAAATTTGGACAGCACTCCTGTATGTATATATATGTAAGTATATATCACAGGAGTGAAGATTAAGTTTGCTGAGTAAAAACTCGAGCAAGGAAAGGGACAGGTCTATTGATTTGGTTCGAAGAGAGAGAAGAGAGAAAGTGAAGAGAGACTGATTGTTTGAATGGGGAAAAAAATTGAACTGCTTAAATGGAATTAACTGCTGAAACAAAACAAACGCCTTTATATATAACAGCTGGTATGACAATCCGGGATTGTCATACCGATTGTCATACCAGTATAAAATGAAATAGAATATATATATACATATTGTTTATAACTGGCAAGACAATTGATAGTCATACCGATTGTCTTGCCAGTATAAACTATACCGACATATACAAACATATACAAACATATACTGAAATGACTTTCAGCAAGACAATTCAATTGTCTTGCCGATTGTCATTGCAGTAGAAAATAAAATAAAATAAAAAAGAACAGACTTCTATATATGTACTGAAACTATATTACAAAATAGTAAAACTGAAATAAAAACTTATAATTTTTACAGAAACAAAGACAATATATCAGAATTTATTATTTTTATTCTAAAAATAGATTTCTATTGAATTTTAGCAAATAAAATTCATAGAAAAATATTTTTAGAGGAAATAAAATATTCTGAGGTATTTTAAATTAACAAGTAGGGAAAATAAAAATAGATAAGATAATATATATTACATAGAAATAAGCAAGAAATATGATAAAATGATAAAATAAATTTGCAAATGAATTTTTCATTTATGAAAAATTCATTTGTAAATTCATTCAAGAACATATCTCAGATATTAACTAAATTAATCACTAAATCTATTCAACATGCCCAATTTACCAACTAATCTGGTAAATGTGGATTCGTCAAGTGGTTTAGTGAAAATATCTGCTATTTGTTCTTCTGTTGGAACAAAAAATAGTTCAACAGTACCATTCATGACGTGCTCTCTAATAAAATGATACCTGATGTCAATGTGCTTTGTCCTCGAGTGCTGCACAGGGTTGTTGGTGATGGCTATTGCACTTGTATTGTCACATAAAATAGGAATCTTGTTCAATATAGAGCCATAGTCTCGTAGTTGGTTCCTAATCCACAAGATCTGAGCACAGCAGCTTCCAGCAGCAATGTATTCAGCCTCGGCCGTTGAGTTGGAAACTGTTTGTTGTTTCTTGCTGTACCATGAGACTAGTCTGCTGCCTAGGAATTGACAACTCCCTGAGGTGCTTTTCCTATCAACAACACTTCCTGCATAATCTGAATCTGTATATCCGACAAGGTTAAACCCAGATTCTTTAGGGTACCAAATACCTAGATTTGGTGTTCCCTTAAGATATCTTAAGATTCGTTTAACAGCAACGAGATGAATATCTCTAGGATCCGCTTGGAACCTTGCACATAAGCATGTAGCATACATAATATCTTGTCTACTTGCAGTAAGATAGAGTAACGAGCCAATCATACCTCTGTAGCTTGTGACATCTACCTTAATGGAGTTTTCACATGGTCCAAGCTTGACAGCTGTAGTTGATGGAGTCCTTGCTGATGCAGAATCCTCTAGATTGTACTTTTTGAGGAGTTCCTTGAGATACTTGGATTGACAAATAAATATTCCATCTAACCTTTGATTTACTTGTAATCCAAGAAAGAACTTTAGCTCTCCCATCATGCTCATTTCAAACTTGCTGTGCATTAACTTAGCAAATCTCTTACAGAGATTATCATTAGTAGACCCAAATATTATATCATCCACATAGACTTGGACTAATATAGTATCATTCTTATGTTTTTTAGAAAAGAGAGTTTTGTCTATGACACCTCTAATAAAGCTATTTTCAATAAGAAATTCAGAGAGAGTGTCATACCATTTTCTTGGAGACTGTTTTAGCCCATCGATAGCCTTGAAAAGAAAGAAGACAAAATCCAAATGATCTGGATCTTCAAAACCAGGAGGTTGCTCTACATATACCTCTTCATCCAGCTTTCCATTCAGAAAGGCGCTCTTGACATCCATTTGATAAACTTTAAAGTTTGAAAATGCTGCGAATGCCAGAAATATCCTGATGGCCTCAAGTCTAGCCACTGGAGCATAGGTTTCATCATAATCAATGCCTTCAGCTTGAGAATACCCTTTAGCTACCAGTCTTGCCTTGTTTCTTGTAACCACACCATCTTCATCTAGTTTATTCCTGAATACCCACCTAGTACCAACAGCTTTCTTGTGTACAGGCCTAGGTACCAGTTTCCAGACTTGTTGACTTTCAAACTGATTGAGTTCATCTTGCATAGCAATCACCCAATCTGGATCAGTCAGTGCTTCTTCAATTTTCTTAGGTTCCATCTCAGAAAGAAATCCTGAGAACAGACACTCATTTTGAGTAGCACGTCTAGTTCTGACTCCAACATCTGGATCACCAATAATCAACTCAAAAGGGTGAGCTTTATTCCAGACAGTCTGTCTTGGAAGATTTGATCTTGATGATTCGCCTTGAAATTCATTGTGATGTTGTGTCCTACTAGATGATCCTTCAGCATCTCCCCCTGAGTTGTTGTCATGTTGACTTGAAGATTCTCCGTCAGTAGCAGTGGTATCTTCATTGTTGCCAAAGTTTCCATCACTATTACCTTGAGTATCATCAGGATTAACAGGTTCTTCACCAGCAACAACCTCAGGTTCTTGACCATGTTCTGATTCTGAATCTGACGTATCATCAAACTTCAGTTTCTCAGAAGGATCTTCAGTTTGGATACTAGGGAGTTTAGTGTCATCAAATGTAACATTGACACTTTCAGTTACTTTGTGTTGATCAATGATATACACTCTATATGATCTTCTTCCATATCCAACAAAAATACCCTCATATGCCTTTGCCTCGAACTTACCACGACGATCATCTCCATCCTTGAGCACGAAGCATCTGGCACCAAATACATGAAAGTATTTGATAGAAGGTTTCTGTTCATTCAAAATCTCATAAGGAGTTTTCATGAAGTCTTTGTTGATTAGAGTTCGATTCTGAGTATAACATGCAGTATTGACAGCTTCAGCCCAAAAGTACATTGGAAGACCTGATTCATTTAACATCGTTCTTGCAGCTTCAATCAATGTACGATTCTTCCTTTCTACCACTCCATTTTGCTGAGGGGTTCTAGGAGCTGAAAATTGTCTGGTAATCCCTTTGTCTGTACAGAATCCATTGAGAAGTGTATTCTTGAATTCTGTCCCATTATCTGACCTTATTGCTCTAACAGGGACGTTAGAATCTAACTCAATCATCTTGATATGATCAATCACAACTTGTGGTGTTTCATCCTTAGAGTGAAGAAATAAAACCCACGTATACTTGGAATAGTCAACAACTATCACAAGACAGTAACACTTCTTTGACATAGAAAGGATATTAACTGGACCAAATAAATCCATGTGCAATAATTGCAGAACACCAGTTATGAAAGATGTGTCAGTGCCTTTGTGACTTGCTTTCTTTGACTTTCCTTTCTGGCAAGCCTCACATAGTCCTTCTGGAGAGAATTCCAGCTGAGGCAGACCTCTTACCAATTCTCTTTTGACAAGAGAATTCATTATTTTGAAATTGAGATGGGAAAGTCTCTTGTGCCATAGCCAACTCTCATCTGACGATGCCTTTGCATAGAAACAATTGACTTCAAGATTGCTTCCAGAGTTCATGTCAGCTACGAACAGATTTCCTTTCCGGATTCCCATTAAGGAGGGTTTTTCACTTTTCTTGTGCAGAATCTGACACTTCAGCTTGTCGAATAAAACATTGTAGCCGTTGTCACAGAACAGACTAATGCTAAGCAGATTGTGTTCAAGTCCTTGCACAACATATACATTTTCAATGATAACATTTCCAGCTAGCAAACAGCCATATCCCTCCGTTAAACCTTTGCTGTTATCTCCAAAGGTAACCACTGGGCCAGCTTTCTCAACCACATTTGATAGCAGGGCTCTATCTCCGGTCATATGTCTTGACGATCCGCTGTCAAGAATCCACACTACCGGTTGTACCTGTTTAAAGCCCTCTTTTCTTGACGATGAGGTGCTTGCATTACTAGCCATGAGAGCAAGATTCCCAACTTCTTCATCTTCACTGTCAGTATCATCCCAGCTTCTTCCCTTTGCCAGGTACGCCCTTTCAGATTTACTCTTTTGATTAGAATCGTAAGAGTTCTTCCTAGCTTGTTTTGGCTTCCTGCATTCTGTGGCAAAGTGTCCCAACTCATTACAGTTGAAGCATCGAATGGTGCTTCGATCAACCATCCCTGTTTTATACCCACCACTGCTGGTGTTAGAGGATGAAGATCCACCTTTCTGGAATCTGTTGTAGTTGGACTTGTACTTGAACTTGGGATTCCTTTTGAATCTGACATTTGAGAATCTTTTGACAATCAGGGCCATTGACTCATCCTCCAATTGCTCCAGTTCTTCCAAGGAATAATAATCATCTCCTGATTGATTTGTAGTAGGAGAATCAAATTCTGCTACTATCACATTATCTTCAACTTTGGAAGACTGTACCATTCTTTCTGACTGTTGAGATTGTTGTTGATATTGTGGTTGTTGTTGTTGTTCATCAGCTACTAGAGCAGTAGACGTGCTGACCACTCTTCCTTTCCCGTAAACTTCCTTCTGCTGAATCTGCTCCAACTCATAAGTCTTTAACACACCATAGAGCCTTTCCAAAGAAATCTCACTCAGATCTCTTGCTTCTCTTATGGCAGTGATTCTATGTTCGAGATGAGTTGGCAGTGTTAAAAGGAACTTTTTGTTGACCTCCCTGATGGAATAGTATTTACCATTAATGTTCAGGTTGTTGATCAATGCATTGAACCTCTCAAACACTTCAGTGATTCCTTCTCCTGGATTGGATTTAAAGTATTCATACTCAGAGGTTAGGATTTCTAGTTTGTTCTCCCTAACTTCCTCTGTGCCTTCATTAATAATCTCAATAGTTTCCCAGATATGTTTGGAATCTTTACAATTCATCACATGTCTATTCATCAGGGGATTAAGGGAATCTACTAAGATTAATTGAAGGCTAGCATCCAGGGAAGCTTCTTCTATTTCAGCAGGAGAGAAGTCCTCAGGATCCTTCACATAAGTTCTCGCTTTGGTGATCACCACATCATTTTCTATTACCTCTGGTTCCATAACCATAGGAATTTTTGGACCCTTCTTCAACACTTGCAAATATTTGGGATTAGCGACCTGTAAAAACAGTAGCATCTTCTTCTTCCACATAACATAATTTTCTTTATCGAAAAGTGGAATTTTAACGGTTCCAACTTTTTGTGTAGTCATTATGAATTTTTTGAGTAAATAAAAAATTCAAGAAGTGAAAGAAACACAAAAGTCTAGGATCTAGATTTGTACGTTAATCAGAAGGCTCTGATACCAATTGTTAGGTCCCAATTTGTTTGTAGAAGGGGGGGTTGAATGCAAACAATACCGTTTAATAGAGAATAAAATGCGGAATAAAATTGTGAAACAAAATTCAAGTTAAATAAAACTTTTATTAAACTTGAAAGGTGTTACAACTACGGTATCGGTTACAAGGGATTAATCTCAAATCAATTATTACAAATCTAGAATAAATTCGACATGAACTTTTTCTATTTTTGTAATTAAAAGATCAAATGCTAAATGCGATTTGAGATTAAGTTCTAGGGATTTTAATCCGCTAGATAGATACACAAGAACAAGATAAGTATTTCTAGTTGATTGGATTTAACTTTACAATCTAGAAATTGATCTTGAAGTTGCAGATGAGATGTAATGTTTTTCTGCTGCTTTTATCTTTTGTTCTTGTATTGTGTTCTGTTAGATTGGTTTTTGTGTATTTTTATGAATTGGATGCTTCTGCTTCTTTTAATCAACACAGCCGAGATTAATGAACTGGTATGACAATCCTTTGTCCAATAAGACTTTCGGTGTGACAATCTTTAGAGCTAGCAAGACAATTAAAATGAACTAGCAAGACTTTCGGTATGACAATCAATTGTCATACCGATTGTCATAGTAGTACAAATGAAATTGTCTTACTGAATTAATAAATGATTTTAATTTAAATAACAATTCCATCAAGACAGTCAACTGAATTAGCATGACTTTCGGTATGACTATCAATTGTCATACCGATTGTCATACTAGTACAATTAGTTGTCTTTTTAGAATTAAAACAGATTTTAACCAATTAAAATTCTGTAAATTCTTAATATTAATTCTAAATTAATTAATCAATTTAATTCAATTAATCAATAAATTAATCCTTGCAGATATAATTTATTTTTTTAATTAAATTATATGACTTAATTAATTAATAGAGAATTAATACTAACCCTGAGCAGCATCCATTCTTCTGACAATCTTCTGAAAGTCACTGAGACTTATGAATCAATTCCGCCACTTCAATGCTGACACTCGATGTACTGTCTGGTTCATGAGTGACTAACTTTGGTGACGTTTCTTCATGTCTTGACTTTGATATTCTGATTGAATCCTTGTAATAAAATGATACCTTGACGAGATCTCTGTCACTTGATTAAATCCACGATCTTGATTTATATCACTGAGGCATGATCAAATTCTTGAACTTCTTCCAGTGAATCTTCAAGTCTGTAGATGAACAATGTTTCTTTATTCTTTGACAGATGTTACATTATGAGATCTCACTGACGATTGATCCACTATTTACTTATTACATTCTTATTTGAGTTGAGTTAAATACTCGAATAAACGAGTAGGCTATGACATATGCCTTTCAGATTCCGTCCTGGAATCAAATAGAAAACAAATGGGGGTACTTTTCTAGCATTGCGCTCTCTAGTTCCCAAGTTGATTCTTCCACATTATGATTCTGCCATAGCACACTGACTAGCTTGATCACTTTGTTCCGAAGCACCTGCTCCTTCTTATCCATAATCTTTACTGGTTTCTCCACGTAAGTCAGATCTGGTTGCATATCCACCTGCTCGTACTCCACTATGTGTCTGGCATCTCGATGATACTTCCTTAGCATTGACACATGGAAGATGTAACACCCCCAGATCCGGGGTCGGGGATCCGGGTCGTCACGAGTTCCATTTCCCTTAACAACACCCAATCTTAATAAATAATCAACTACTCTGTACTGTGACCCCACAATAAACACACACACCACACGTTATAGTCTCAGAGATGAACATCCAAAAAAATAACCACAAGTCATTTTATTCCATAATTATCTGCCAATACACCTTAAAAGGTTTTCTGAATAAATTTACATTTCTTTGCCATTATTACAATTCATAAATATAAATAAATCTGGTACATCAAAAGTTGAAAGCCTAGCCTATTGGTAGTTCCTACCTTGGCTACGGCGGCATCAATGCTTCTAGAAAACTGCGGAACGTCTCCTAATCGCTTGCGAATCGGAAGCTTGGTCCGGTTCATCTTGTCTATCTGATGTTGTGTGATGAAAGAAGAAAGCAAGGGTGAGCAGCAAGCCCACCAAAATAATATGTATAATGATTAACAATATATGAGCCTTCTCATAGTACTCATGAAAGTCTTGGTCAAAAGAAATGAACCAAGTTGATATCTTAATGCGATGAAGTCGCAAAATATTCAGTATATATATATACATATATACTTTTCAAAATATTGGAAGTCCTCTTCCATGCATAATATACACAACATTCCAGTTTATAACTGTATAAAAATATCGTTGCAAGGTGATCTAATATATCTAACCTTGTCTCAACGTTTTTCTGAAAATCTTTGTCATACATAAGACAATTATTAATTAGATATAAGTTTAAAAGATGAGGTTACCAAATACCCCAATATACTTATATCTTTCCCAATACTACTTGAACTACCACCGTTCAAGTTATAATCAGTTTCAAAAGTTCATCACATAGATGAGACTACAAGACAAGATTTGAATAGATTAAATCTTTAAAATATTATTAAAGGAAATGAAGTTATGACATACTTCATTAAGTTCTGATATATATATATATATTCATATATATCTCCCATACATTTCCTGAAACCTCTGTCATGTAAAGTATGAACAGAATTGCAATATCCAATAAATTTGGAAAGGAAAAGAATTTTGGCATAAACCAGATATCTTGCTGATCAGGCAAAGATACCAATAAGTAACCTTTTCTACTAGTAGATGGATGAATCCCCCACCGGTCATCACCCTGGCCTCATAAGGACCTTGTGCTGGACTGCCACCCGGCCTCTTACGCGTTGATGGACTGCCACCCAGCCACTTACACAATAATAGACCGTACCCCGGCCTGTCGCTTATGCCGGCTCAATTAGATGGGCTTACTTCCCGAACATTGGGCAAGTAATCAATTCATTTACCAAAACTGCAACCTCGTTGCGAATATAAAATACACCACAGAGCCGGATTCCCCAGGTTTTGAGCGAGTATTTAAATCCCCTTAAAAAGGAAGATCTTAAATATAAAAATGAGTTTTGGGATCCGCTCTAACTTTAAAAATCATTTTGAAGACTCGAAAACACCTTATAGAGTGTTTGGAGTAAAGCTGATTTAATGAAGTAAATCAGTCCCCAGAATATTTAGAAAATGACTGAATATTATTATTTAAATAATATTCTCATAAAGGATAATCTTTATAAAAATAATTGAAGTAGAAGTATTAAAACTTATATTTGAAACGAGTATTAAATAACCAAAGATATACTTATATGAAAGTATTATCTTTATTTGAATAATCGAAAATAAGTTTGATTATTGACACCTTATTCTTTAATAAAATAAAGAATATATTTCAGTAAATAATCGGAGTCATAGATCCTCAAATGAATATTCAAATAATATTCATTAAATAATATAAACTGAGTCATAAGCCCTCGAATGAATATTCAAATAATATTCAATAAATAATATAAAGGAGTCATAAGCCCTCGAATGAATATTCAAATAATAAAATAAAAGGAGTCATAACTCCTCGAATGAATATTCAAATAATATTCAAATAATAAAATAAAAGGAGTCATAAGTCCTCGGAGGAATATTCAAGTAATACTCATTAAATAAAATAAAGTGAGTCATACATCCTCAATTGAATATTCAACTAATATTCATTTAATATAAAGGAGTCGTACGCCTTCGAATAATATTCGAAATAATATTCAATAATAAAATAAAGTTAAAGTTATCGAATAAACCTTATTCGATTAATAGTTTTAAAAACTATAACCATATATATATATATAAATATATATATATATATATATTCATATCCATATATACAAAATCTACTCGGGATCCTCGACTCCCGGTTTTAGAAAATATTTTCACCTTTGGGTCCCTATACTAAGGGTATATGCAAGTTACCGCTATTCTCTAGCATAGGTATTATCAACTGAACCAACAGATATATATTTCAAGAATATGAAACAGGTATGCATATATACCATATCACATGCTACAATATATCGCAAGAATTTTGCTAAATAACCAATATGCATTTATCGCAAGATCATGCATATACAAATGTATACATCACAACAACAGTATAACAGATAGAATACTTGCCTGAGCGACTGGGGTTACGAATGGCTCGGGACGAGTCTGGTAACCTATAAACAACAAGTAAGTTGGAATTAAACCAAAGTCACTTGTAAATCTATACTTTAACTAACTTAGACTCTAACGCTTGTTTTGCGCTCACTGATTCGCTTAAGTCACTCGGGTACCCTCGGCTCCACCATTTTTAATAATTTAACCTTTACGAGTTTTAAAGCGATTCCTTCGCGAGTGTCTTACCAACTGCCTAACACACTTATCATAAATGTTTCATACATTAATTAACCCTTTTTGGTCTTTAACCTATGTTTCAAAGTAAGGCGAGGGGAAAAGTTTCGTTCGCGAAACGCCGTTACTTAAAACGGTCGTTTCTCCTAAACCGTACATCGGAATCAAACGAACTACATATCAAAACGAAGCTCGTAACATGAACTATCTAAAAATGGCAATGGTCAAAATCTAGCAGGGGGTTCTCGGGTCCTAATGTTATGCACAAAAACAGTCTAAAGAAAATCGGACGTTACGACGGCTATGTTTACACGATTTCCCAAATTTTAAACCATTCAATACCAACCACAAATCAACCCCAAATCAATCATACAACCAATATCCCTCCAAACCACATCATAACAGCCCCAACAAATCCACATTAACCATTTATACTTATTCCTCACATGAACTAAAAGCTTTACTTAGGTTCTTCAACTAATTACCAAGATTTACAACTCCAACAATGCAACAAAACCAACTAATCTCTACAAACTCAACCAAACTTCAACCAATCAAGCATCATGCTTCACATATGCTATATCAAACACATTCAATCCTAATTACTCAAAACTAAAGCTAGGGTTTGTAGTTTATACCTTCCTTGGAGAGTGGAGAATCAAGAGAATGGCTTGGAATCACCTTTAAAGCCCTTATCTAAGCTTAATCTAAACAAAACTTCAAGAACACAAATTTTAGTTCTTGAAAACACTATTCACCATCTTCTTTCATGATTTATAGAAAAAGATTGGCTTGGAATTAGAAGCTTAAACTTATAGGAAGTATGTAACTATCCATGGGGAAGCTTAGATAATTACCTTGCTAAATAGTAAGTGGAGGAGCTTGGACTTCCCATTTCTTAAGAAAGAAGCCGAGAGCTTCATGAAGAAATGGAGGATTTGGTGTTTTGTGATTTGTTTTGCTTGGTTGCTAGGTTTTTGTTTTGTTTGATTTAGTCAATTACCTTGTTGCCCTTGAATTTGTGTGGTTCTCATTCAACCACACCTCCTTCCTTCCCATGTCATGCCTACATCACTTTGTGATGTCATCACCCCTCCTTTGTCCTCTTTCTATTGGTTGGATGACATCATCCCCACTAATCCCTTTGATTAGCTTTTAATTGTTTGCCTAATGACCGCTGATCTGTTATACGGTTCGCTTAACTTTCGTTCTCGTTTATCGTTTGAGGGATCATACCCGGGATCTTATTACTTAGGTTCCCTTAACCTTTCTTAATATATTGTATTCCTTCTATGATCCTCTCTTATAATCCTTTAATTTAAATCCTCTTTATCCTATTACCTTTTTCTCAATTCTCTCCGTATCTTGTGGATTTCCGGGAAAAACCAAAGTGTTCGGAATTGGATTCTGACGATCTTTACATACACTTATATACTTCATAGAGTACTAATAATATCCCATAAGATCAATAACAGAACCCCTACATAGCGTGGCATGAAATGTTTTCTCGTTCAGCAAAAACACTATTCATAAGGGTTTCAAAATTTCTCAAAAATTGGGGTTATTACAGTCTCCCCTCCTTAAAAGGATTCCGTCCCGGAATCAGATAGAAAACAAATGGGGATACTTTCTTAGCATTACACTTTCTAACTCTCGAGTCAATTTTCCCACATTGTGGTTCTACCACCAAACTCTGCCTAGTTTGATAATCCTTCTCCTAAGCACTTGTTCCTTTTCACTCTATAACCCTTCCTGGTAGCTCCATATAGGTTACGTCGGGTTGCATATCTATGCGCTCATATGCCTCTATTTATCTGGCATCTGAATTACACTTCCTTAATATTGATACGTGAAACACGTTACGACCTGCTACATGTTCGGGGTTAGGGCTAGCTCATATGCTAACTTCCCAAACGTCTTAATATATCCAAGGGTCCAACAAATTATAGACTTAGCTTTCCTTTCTTTCCGAACCTCATCAATCCTTTCCAAGGGATACCTATAACATTACTAGGTCCCCTATTTCATACTCTTTATCCTTTCGTGTCAAATCAACATACTTATCATGTCCATCTTGGGCTACTACCAGCCGTCCTCTGATTAGATCTATCATATCCTTGGTCCTTTGGACTACTGCGGGTCCGAGCATCTTGCGCTCTACAACTTCATCCTAACATAAGGGAGATCGACATTGTCTTCCCTCAAGGATCTCATAAGGCGACATCTCGATAATGACATATGATCTTTTGTCGTAAGATAACTCAATCCGAATTAAGTGATCATTCCAAATTCTTTCAAGTCTATTGCACAGACTATCATTGTTGCTTTTAGCATTAGAGCTTCTGCTTCTCAATACCCATTCTTTTCCAGTTCGTAATCGCTACTACCTTCCGTTCCTAATATTATACTGGTTATACTTTTGCTCGTTAGCGTTCTATAACCTTTTAATAACCACGTCAACCTTAGTATCACGAATGTGTTCCCATTCCGCATACTACCACCACTTTATTACTCCTTTTTCAGTTGTTTCTATTTTCCAAAATTTGATCAATCAAATAGAAGTAAAGGAATTTGTTGAGAGATCACTATGATCATGAACACTTGTTATATCGCATAGTTAGTACAGAAGGTGGCCAGCCTTTAGTACTTGACAAGCAATTAAACAACATGTGGTATCCTACTAGGCTTCTATCACAAAGATAGATAGTCATTCGGCAATACCTCCCCTTCTGGAAGGGTTGTTCTTCTCAGCTTACATGAAATGAAAAGAAGAGAAAAGAACGAATTGAAGAGACTTGTATATTCATAAAAAAAAATTATTGCCATAAAATATCTGGCTTGGAATCTACCTCTGAACTATAGAGGTTTGTCATAGAAGAACAAAACATATATGTATTTATATCAACATCAAGTATTATAGCATCGCATTTCACGTGCCTAAATATTTTCGCTATCCCGTCCATCATTCTATGGACCCATGCTCTTCCTCGAGCTTATACACACTTATCTTTGAAACTCCCTCGACATCGAAAATCGAATCTGGGATCTCATTCTAGACATCATCGTTACTTGAATTCTATGCTTGCACCGCAACCTTCCTCGTATAATAATACGACTCTCTATTGATAAGAAAGAATAATAATTCACTAGGTAGATACTCTACTTAATTAGTCTATCAATGATAACTTATACACTACCACGACCCGATTAGTGGTACTCAATCTCAACATCCATTCCAATACAACTCTCACGATTGTAATCAGCTCAATACTCGCAGAATCATTGCTGCCTTACTATGGTCTACCACTGACCTACTGTCGTCATTCATTTTTCCATAAAATCTTAATATCTAACCATACGGAGTCTATACATGTCGTATCAAATTCTCCTAAGGAGTTAACATAACCACCAATCACAATTCATGAAGAACACTCCAAACTCTGACGTACTTTCATGACATGAAGCAGATAAAATTGCAGAAGAGTTTCAATCAAAGCACCGATAGCAGGTTAATACCATTTTTAATCATATGCCTTCAATAGTAGACTTAACTCAAAGGTTTGTTTGGTCCTTTTTGAAACATGGTCCTGGCTTATCTCAAGATAGTATCTCCTGAGATAGATAGCCCGCTCATGGCGATTACACGAATTAAACCTTTACCAACTACTATTACGGTTGGGTATTGCACAGTCATCAGAAGGAATGTCAATCTTCCAAACCATAATACAACCTTCATAGCTTTAACCATCATCACTGCATTCCTTTGGCACAAGCGCCTATAATTATCCTCTTATCTTTAAAGTGTCGGCCACCTCTTTGGCCTTTCCTGATAGTAAAATTTCCTTACAGTCAATGTCATTTTAACCACCTCCAAATAAATTTTCTACCTTATTTCAATCACTGCTTATGTGAAGATGTTTTCCTTAAAATCTGATAAGTAAAAAAAAAATATCACCATTTTTCCATAAGTTATTGCCTCAATCTTTAGAGGTTAATCACTGTCACGACTGACTCTCAATCATACTTAGAACATCTTTTATCTTAGGTCCTAATTGCCCTGAACAATTTCGACCTTTACTGGTTCGATCCATACTTTCTCGTGGTTTAACACGTGCCCCACTTGGCATCATTATAATTACGTCATATTTCCTTTATCCACATTTCTATTCTTGAGAATTTTGAATATTACCTTTTTCCTTATAAAACCTCTAAGGTTATCCCTCAATCGTTCCTCCTGTATTCCCTAGATACAGGGCATATCACAATACCATTTACTAATAGTAGAACCATTGTCTATATACTTCTGCAAAATTTCTCCACTGATTCTTAAAGGTTGTTGTTACCTCAACCCTTTCCCAATCATACTGTCAAAACTCATACTGTCCCTATTAAGGGTGACAAACCTTTATGCAGTCCCCTAGGATTCATTTTAAGTTACCAATGTTCTATCTTTAATTCCACCTTTAAAAGGTACCTGCATCCTTCCACGAATAAATCAAGTCATATTTCCTTGATAGATTATCATATTCATCATTCCCACCTCGATAGTCTATACCTAATTTCATAATAGCATCCTTATTCAAATTGAGGTCAATTCATATGGCCTCCAAAAGATAACAACGGTTATCCGCTTGTCTTGCCAAATTTGGTAACGATAACAAGGATGTTCTGGAAGATATTGGTCGTGTTCAACGTGAACTTCTTCTTAATAATTCCTTATTTACTTTTGTTGTTTATCTCAACAGTCACCTCAATGTTGGGATATCTTTCATACCTGGCGTCTCCCTTTCTGGGTATCAAGCCACCGGTCTTACATTTCCCATTCTTGAAGGTCACTTCCTTCATCCAATTTTCTTAATTTCTTCCTTTCTTGTCTCCTCAGTCTATCCGCGTCTCATTATTTATCCTTCGAATTACCTCGAGGTTTCCTCGAATCCTCCCAACTTAAAGGGGATAAAATATACATAACTATTATGCCTTCAACCATCAATTTTAACTCATGGTGAATCACCCTCATCCTGTCGAATGCATACTTTTCTATTTCTATTTCTACGAGTCTTTAGGGTTTCCTCATACCCAATTCCTTTATCGTTCCTCAAACTCTATTGCCTTTATATTCCTTTCCACTTCAGTTTCTTTTTATTTTCCTTTCTCTTATCGTTATTTCATGGACCAACACAACATAAACATTGATTTCAAACATCCCGTCATTCTGGATTCGTGTCCTCAGGACGAATCTTGACAACTTTTACAACTTAGATTCATAATTTATCATACTCGTCTGCCTTTGTTCTAGCTCCAAAGCTTTTACACTATCTCCTTATCTTTGGGAATTACTTTCCCGAAAACAATTGACTGAACTTAAATCAGTTTATTCTAACCTCTGGCTCCGTGCCTTTCTTGGTCTTTCACCAGCGGGTGGTCTCTCTCTTAGGAGGATAAGTGACAAAAACAGTCTTTTGTGGTTCGTCAATCATTCAGAATCTCAAATGATTCCTCTATTTCCTTTAGCCAGGCTCTTGCCTCGACTAGGTCAACCTGTTCCCTGGGAACTCTGAGAGCTTAGAGACTTAAAGGTCCTGAAAGAATTTCCTATCGCATTGTTTCCTCAAGGTGGTGGTTGGGGATAATAGTCTAAGTTCTGTCTAGACAGGTCCATGAATTGCCGTATAGGAGTACCGTCTCGGGTCTTCTTTCCTTACTCGACTTTCTGTTTCCTTAGTATGAAATGTTTCATCCTACTCCCCATAATTGGGGTCATCTTTTAATTTAAAATCCTCATTTTCCACTCCATTATGTCATGGGTTCCTTCTATCTTGATGGCGACCTCCCTGACTATCACGTTCAGGGTTTGCTCTAAATCTTATTCCTCAAACTATGGCTCTCATCTAAGTTCTCATCCTTTTTACTAAGGGCATCAGCCACCATATTGGCTTTCCCCGCATGATAAAGAATCTCCCAATCATTATCCTTGATTAGCTCTAACTGCCTCCTCTGGCATATGTTGAGCTCTTTCTACGTGAAAATGTACTAGAGCACTTATGGCTTAGGTAATTCTCGCACTTCTCTCCATACAAGTAGTGCCTCCAATCTTTAGGGTAAAACTATTGCCACGAGCCTAAGCTCATGAGCGGGGATATCGAATTTCATATTACCTTAATTGTCTTGACATGTACGCGATTACCTTTCCGTGCTGCATAAGCACGCACCCTAAGCCCTTGTGCGAAGCGTCACTATACTTCACAAAATCTCTTTTTCCATCCGGCAACGCCAGCATAAGGGCCATCACCAACCTCTGCTTCAGTTCTTGAAAGCTGTTCTCGCATTTCTCTGTCCATTCGAAATTCTCAGTCTTACGAGTAAGCCACGTTAAAGGGGCTACTATCTTTACAAACTTGAACAAACCTCCGGTAGTGACCGACCAATCCTACCTCTGGTAGTCGACCTAACCATGGTCATCAATTCATCAGTGGTCCTTTATTCATTCTTGTCAGGATCCTCCATGGGATCCTCCTCAGCAACTATCCCTTCTTGGACAACATCCTCAACCGCTACATCCTCAATATCAACATCATCCGGTCCTGCCTTAGGACACTCTATCGGATCCACAATCCGATCTCCAATTAGTAATAAACATCATCGCGCTGTTGCTCCTCAACCTCAGGGTTCGGAGTCCCGCTACCATATACGATAACGAATTACGCTTCTATCACGATATTTATAAGGGTTCCCGTAAGGGTTTTAACTGTCAGTACTACGTTAGGTAGCCCGACTACGAACTTGGCAAGAGTTCTTATTTATCTTAGTGTACTTATTATCTTAACGTCACTTCATCTCTGAGGTTTATAACGCTTAGCTCTGATACCATTTCTGTAACACCCCCAGATCCGGGGTCGGGGATCCGGGTCGTCACGAGTTCCATTTCCCTTAACAACACCCAATCTTAATAAATAATCAACTACTCTGTACTGTGACCCCACAATAAACACACACACCACACGTTATAGTCTCAGAGATGAACATCCAAAAAAATAACCACAAGTCATTTTATTCCATAATTATCTGCCAATACACCTTAAAAGGTTTTCTGAATAAATTTACATTTCTTTGTCATTATTACAATTCATAAATATAAATAAATCTGGTACATCAAAAGTTGAAAGCCTAGCCTATTGGTAGTTCCTACCTTGGCTACGGCGGCATCAATGCTTCTAGAAAACTGCGGAACGTCTCCTAATCGCTTGCGAATCGGAAGCTTGGTCCGGTTCATCTTGTCTATCTGATGTTGTGTGATGAAAGAAGAAAGCAAGGGTGAGCAGCAAGCCCACCAAAATAATATGTATAATGATTAACAATATATGAGCCTTCTCATAGTACTCATGAAAGTCTTGGTCAAAAGAAATGAACCAAGTTGATATCTTAATGCGATGAAGTCGCAAAATATTCAGTATATATATATATATACATATATACTTTTCAAAATATTGGAAGTCCTCTTCCATGCATAATATACACAACATTCCAGTTTATAACTGTATAAAAATATCGTTGCAAGGTGATCTAATATATCTAACCTTGTCTCAACGTTTTTCTGAAAATCTTTGTCATACATAAGACAATTATTAATTAGATATAAGTTTAAAAGATGAGGTTACCAAATACCCCAATATACTTATATCTTTCCCAATACTACTTGAACTACCACCGTTCAAGTTATAATCAGTTTCAAAAGTTCATCACATAGATGAGACTACAAGACAAGATTTGAATAGATTAAATCTTTAAAATATTATTAAAGGAAATGAAGTTATGACATACTTCATTAAGTTCTGATATATATATATATATATATTCATATATATCTCCCATACATTTCCTGAAACCTCTGTCATGTAAAGTATGAACAGAATTGCAATATCCAATAAATTTGGAAAGGAAAAGAATTTTGGCATAAACCAGATATCTTGCTGATCAGGCAAAGATACCAATAAGTAACCTTTTCTACTAGTAGATGGATGAATCCCCCACCGGTCATCACCCTGGCCTCATAAGGACCTTGTGCTGGACCGCCACCCGGCCTCTTACGCGTTGATGGACTGCCACCCAGACACTTACACAATAATAGACCGTACCCCGGCCTGTCGCTTATGCCGACTCAATTAGATGGGCTTACTTCCCGAACATTGGGCAAGTAATCAATTCATTTACCAAAACTGCAACCTCGTTGCGAATATAAAATACACCACAGAGCCGGATTCCCCAGGTTTTGAGCGAGTATTTAAATCCCCTTAAAAAGGAAGATCTTAAATATAAAAATGAGTTTTGGGATCCGCTCTAACTTTAAAAATCATTTTGAAGACTCGAAAACACCTTATAGAGTGTTTGGAGTAAAGCTGATTTAATGAAGTAAATCAGTCCCCAGAATATTTAGAAAATGACTGAATATTATTATTTAAATAATATTCTCATAAAGGATAATCTTTATAAAAATAATTGAAGTAGAAGTATTAAAACTTATACTTGAAACGAGTATTAAATAACCAAAGATATACTTATATGAAAGTATTATCTTTATTTGAATAATCGAAAATAAGTTTGATTATTGACACCTTATTCTTTAATAAAATAAAGAATATATTTCAGTAAATAATCGGAGTCATAGATCCTCAAATGAATATTCAAATAATATTCATTAAATAATATAAACTGAGTCATAAGCCCTCGAATGAATATTCAATTCAATAAATAATATAAAGGAGTCATAAGCCCTCGAATGAATATTCAAATAATATTCAAATAATAAAATAAAAGGAGTCATAAGTCCTCGAATGAATATTCAAATAATATTCAAATAATAAAATAAAAGGAGTCATAAGTCCTCGGAGGAATATTCAAGTAATACTCATTAAATAAAATAAAGTGAGTCATACATCCTCAATTGAATATTCAACTAATATTCATTTAATATAAAGGAGTCGTACGCCTTCGAATAATATTCAAAATAATATTCAATAATAAAATAAAGTTAAAGTTATCGAATAAACCTTATTCGATTAATAGTTTTAAAAACTATAACCATATATATATATAAATATATATATATATATATATATATATATATATATATATATATATATATATCCATATCCATATATACAAAATCTACTCGGGATCCTCGACTCCCGGTTTTAGAAAATATTTTCACCTTTGGGTCCCTATACTAAGGGTATATGCAAGTTACCGCTATTCTCTAGCATAGGTATTATCAACTGAACCAACAGATATATATTTCAAGAATATGAAACAGGTATGCATATATACCATATCACATGCTACAATATATCGCAAGAATTTTGCTAAATAACCAATATGCATTTATCGCAAGATCATGCATATACAAATGTATACATCACAACAATAGTATAACAAATAGAATACTTGCCTGAGCAACTGGGGTTACGAATGGCTCGGGACGAGTCTGGTAACCTATAAACAACAAGTAAGTTGGAATTAAACCAAAGTCACTTGTAATACTATACTTTAACTAACTTAGACTTTAACGCTTGTTTTGCGCTCACTGATTCGCTTAAGTCACTCGGGTACCCTCGGCTCCACCATTTTTAATAATTTAACCTTTACGAGTTTTAAAGCGATTCCTTCGCGAGTGTCTTACCAACTGCCTAACACACTTATCATAAATGTTTCATACATTAATTAACCCTTTTTGGTCTTTAACCTATGTTTCAAAGTAAGGCGAGGGGAAAAGTTTCGTTCGCGAAACGCCGTTACTTAAAACGGTCGTTTCTCCTAAACCGTACATCGGAATCAAACGAACTACATATCAAAACGAAGCTCGTAACATGAACTATCTAAACATGGCAATGGTCAAAATCTAGCAGGGGGTTCTCGGGTCCTAATGTTATGCACAAAAACAGTCTAAAGAAAATCGGACGTTACGACGGCTATGTTTACACGATTTCCCAAATTTTAAACCATTCAATACCAACCACAAATCAACCCCAAATCAATCATACAACCAATATCCCTCCAAACCACATCATAACAGCCCCAACAAATCCACATTAACCATTTATACTTATTCCTCACATGAACTAAAAGCTTTACTTAGGTTCTTCAACTAATTACCAAGATTTACAACTCCAACAATGCAACAAAACCAACTAATCTCTACAAACTCAACCAAACTTCAACCAATCAAGCATCATGCTTCACATATGCTATATCAAAAACATTCAATCCTAATTACTCAAAACTAAAGCTAGGGTTTGTAGTTTATACCTTCCTTGGAGAGTGGAGAATCAAGAGAATGGCTTGGAATCACCTTTAAAGCCCTTATCCAAGCTTAATCTAAACAAAACTTCAAGAACACAAATTTTAGTTCTTGAAAACACTATTCACCATCTTCTTTCATGATTTATAGAAAAAGATTGGCTTGGAATTAGAAGCTTAAACTTATAGGAAGTATGTAACTATCCATGGGGAAGCTTAGATAATTACCTTGCTAAATAGTAAGTGGAGGAGCTTGGACTTCCCATTTCTTAAGAAAGAAGCCGAGAGCTTCATGAAGAAATGGAGGATTTGGTGTTTTGTGATTTGTTTTGCTTGGTTGCTAGGTTTTTGTTTTGTTTGATTTAGTCAATTACCTTGTTGCCCTTGAATTTGTGTGGTTCTCATTCAACCACACCTCCTTCCTTCCCATGTCATGCCTACATCACTTTGTGATGTCATCACCCCTCCTTTGTCCTCTTTCTATTGGTTGGATGACATCATCCCCACTAATCACTTTGATTAGCTTTTAATTGTTTGCCTAATGACCGCTGATCTGTTATACGGTTCGCTTAACTTTCGTTCTCGTTTATCGTTTGAGGGATCATACCCGGGATCTTATTACTTAGGTTCCCTTAACCTTTCTTAATATATTGTATTCCTTCTATGATCCTCTCTTATAATCCTTTAATTTAAATCCTCTTTATCCTGTTACCTTTTTCTCAATTCTCTCCGTATCTTGTGGATTTCCGGGAAAAACCAAAGTGTTCGGAATTGGATTCTGACGATCTTTACATACACTTATATACTTCATAGAGTACTAATAATATCCCATAAGATCAATAACAGAACCCCTACATAGCGTGGCATGAAAAGTTTTCTCGTTCAGCAAAAACACTATTCATAAGGGTTTCAAAATTTCTCAAAAATTGGGGTTATTACAGAAGTCATTATGAACTTGTTGTAGGTTCGGGGGTAAGGCTAGCTCATAAGCCAACTTCCCAATCCGTCTTAGTATCTCAAAAGGTCCAATGTATCTTGGGCTTAGTTTCCCTTTCTTACCGAACCTCATAAATCCCTTCCAAGGGAATACCTATACCAACACTAGGTCCCCTACTTCCTATTCTTTGTCCTTTCGTGTCAAATCAACATACTTCTTATGTCCATCTTGGGCTACTACCAGCCGTCCTCTGATTAGATCTATTATATCCTTGGTCCTTTGGACTACTGCGGGTCCGAGCATCTTGCACTCTACAACTTCATCATATCATAAGGGAGATCGACATTGTCTTCCCTCAAGGATCTCATAAGGCGATATCTCGATGCTGACATACGATCTATTATCGTAAGAAAACTCAATCCGCGTTAAGTGATCATTCCAAATTCTTTCAAGTCTATTGCACATACTCTCATCATAGCTTCTAGCATTATAGCTTTTGCTTCTAAATACTCCTTCTTTTCTTGTTCGTAGTCATTACTA
The DNA here is from genome assembly GCF_009905375.1 of Apium graveolens. Classification (NCBI taxonomy): domain Eukaryota; kingdom Viridiplantae; phylum Streptophyta; class Magnoliopsida; order Apiales; family Apiaceae; genus Apium; species Apium graveolens. The sequence continues at coordinate 166,219,743 of NC_133647.1, forward strand.
TCTTCCGTACATAATACTATACTGGTTACACTTTTTCTCGTTAGCATTATATAACCTTTTAATAACCACGTCAACCTTAGTATCACGAACGCGTTAGATTCGGAATACCACCGCACTGATACTACTTCCTTTTACTGCTTCCATCTTTGAAAGCTTGATCTATCGTATAGAAGTAAAAGATTTTATTGAGAGATCACTATGATCATGAACACTTGTTCTATTGCATAGTTAGTACAGAAGGTGGCCAGCCTTTAGTACTTTACAAGTAATTAAACAACATGTGGTATCCTACTAGGCTTCTATCACACAGATAGATAGTCATTCGGCAATACTTCCCCTTCTGGAAGGGTTGTTCTTCTCAGCTTAAACAAAATGAAAAGGAGAGAAAAGAATGAATTGAAGAGAATTGTATATATATAATATATACTGCCACAAAATATCTGGCTTGGAATCTACCTCTGAACTATAGAGGTTTGTCATAGGAGAACAAAACATATACGTATATATATCAACATCAGGTATTATAGCATCGTATTTCACATGCGTAAATATTTTTGATATTCTGTCCATCATTCTATGGACCCATGCTCTTGCTCGAGCTTATACACAATCACCTTTGAAACTCCCTCGACATCGAAAATCGAATCTGGGATCTCATTCTAGACATCATCGTTACTAGAAATATATGCTTGCACCGCAACCTTCCTCGTATAGTAATACGAATCTCTATTGATAAGAAGGAATAAGTATTCAATAGGTAGATAATCGACTTAACTAGCCTATCAATGATAACTTATACACCACCACGACCCGATAGTGGTACTCACTCTCAACATCCATTCCAATACAACTCTCACGGTTGTAAGTAATCGGCTCATTACTCGCAGAATCATTCCTGCATTACTATGGCCCACTATTGACCTACTGTAGTCATTCATTTTCCATGAAGTTTTAATAGCTAACCATACAGAGTCATTTCATATCATATCGAATCCTTCTAAGGAGGTAACATAATCACCATTCATAATTCATGAAGAGCACTCTAGATCCTGACGTACTTTCATGACATGAGGCAGATAAAATTGCAGAAGAGTTTCAATAAAAGCAACGATAGCAGGTTAATACCATTCTTAATCATATGTCTTTATCAGGTGACATGAAGCTCAAAGGTTCATTTAGTCCTTTCGTAACATGGTCCTGGCTTATCTCAAGATATGTCCTTATAAGATAGATTGCCCGCTCACGGCGATTACATAAATTAAATCTTTACCAAACTACTATCACGGTTGAGTATTGCACAGTCATCAGAAGGAATGTCAATCTTCTAAACCATAATACAACCTTCACGGCTTCAATCATCATCACTGTATTCCTTTGGCACGAGCGCCTATAATTATCCTCTTACATTTAAAGTGTCGGCCACCTCTTTGGCCTTTCCTGATAGTAATATTTCCTTACAATCAATGTCATTTTGACCACCTCCAACTAAATTTTCTACCTCATTTCAATCACTGCTTATGTGAAAATGCTTTTCTTAAATCCTGGTGAGAAAAAAAATCACCATTTTTCCATAACTCATTGCCTTAGTCTTTAGATGTGAACATTGTCACGACTGACTCTCGATCATACTTAGGACGTCTCTTATCTTGGGCCCTTCTCGTTTTCACCAATCTCGACCTTCATTGGGTCGATCTATACTATCTTATGGTTCAACACGTGCCCACCTGGCATTATTATAATTATGTCATATTTTCTTTATCAAAATTTCTATTCTTGAGAACTTTGAATATTACCTTTTTCCTTGTAAAACCTCTAAGGTTATCCTTAAATTCTTCATCCGATACTTCCTAGGTACAGGGCATATCAAGATACCATTTACTAATACTAGAACCATTGTTTAAGTAATTCTGAAGTTTCTCTACTGATCTTTAAAGGTTGTTGTTACCTTAGTCCTTCGTTCCATACTACCCAACTCATAATGTCCCTATTAAGGGTGAAATGCCAACCTTTATGCATTCCTCTATGGTTCATCTCAAGTTATCGAGGTTCCATCCTTAATTCTACCCTTTTTAAAAAGGTACTTGCATCCTTCCATAGATAAATCAAGTCATGTATCCCTGATAAGGGTGTCTTATTCAATCATTCCCATCTCGATAGTATATGCCTAATTTCACAATAACATCTGTATTCAAAATGAGGTCAATCAATATGGCCTCCAAATGATAACAATGGTTATCTACTTTTCTTTCCTAATTTGGTAATGATCACATGGATGTTCTGGAAGATATTGGTCGTGTTCAACGTGAACTTCTTCTTAATAAATCCTTATTTACTTATATTGTTTATCTCAACAGTCATCTCAATATTGGGATATCTTTTGTACTTGGTGTCTCCCTTTTGGGTATCAAGTCACAGGTGTTACATACACTTTCCATTTGTGAATGTTACTTCCTTCATCCAATTTCCTAATTTCTTACTTTCTTGTCTCTTCCGTCTATCCGCGTCTCATTATTTATCCTTCGAACTATCTCAAGGTTTCCTCGAATCCTCCCAACTTAAAGGGGATAAAATATATGTATCTCTTATTCCTTCAATCATCAACTTTAACTCATGGTGAATCACCCTCATCCTGACGATTACATACTTTTCTATTTCAATTGCTACGAGTCTTTAGGGTTTCCTCATACCCAACTCCCTTATCATTCCTCAAACTCTATTGCCTTTATATTCCTTTCCACTTCAGTTTCTTTTTATTTACCTCTCTCTTACAATCATTTCACGAACCCACTAATCATTGACTTCAAACATCACGTTGTTCTGGGATTCTTGTCATCAGAACGAATCTTGACAACTTTTACAATCTTATATTCATAATTTATCATACTCATCCACCTTTGTTTCGGCTCTAAAGCTTTTACACTATCTCCATAACCTTGGGAATTACTTTCCCGAAAACAATTGTCTGAACTTTAATCAGTTTATTATAACCTCTGGCTCCGTGCCTTTCTTGGCCTTTCACCAACAGGTGGCCTCTCTCTTAGGAAGGTAAGTGACAAAAACAGTCTTTTGCGCTTCATCGGTCATTTAGAATCTCAAATGATTCCTATATTTTCTTTAGCCAAGCTCTTGCCTCGACTAGGTCAACCTGTTCCTTGGAACTCTGAGAGCTTAGCGACTTAAAGGTCATGAAAGGATTTCCTACCGCATTGTTTCCTCAAGGTGGTGGTTGGGAATAAGAGTATAAGTTCTGTTTAGACAGGTCCATGAATTTCTGTATAGGAGTACCGTCCCGGTTCTCCCTATCTTGCTTGACTTCTGTTTTCTCAGTATGAAATGTTTTCTCATCCTCCCCATAATCGGGGTCATTCTACATGTTTTAAATCCTCATTTTCCACTTCATTATGTTATGGGTTCCTTCTATCTTGATGGCGTCCTCCCTGACTATCACATTCAGGGTTTGCCCTAAATCTTATTCCTCGAACTATGACTTTCATCTAAGATCCAGTCCTTAAGCTCTTGAACTTTTGGAACCCAAATTCTGTAGGGATACCTCATTATTCCCTCATCATCTTTCTAGGTATTAATATCTTCTCCGGTCATTGGTTCTCTGCCTCTATTCATCACTTTTTTTCTTGGCACAATATGATCTTCTTCAATAATTCGGGTTGTATTGCAATCTCAAACAGCTTTTCGGTATCGGCTCCGGTTACCTTCAATTCTATTTCCATTTTCTCAAAATCTCATGTCAACTCTCCCAAAGATATTTTCATCTTGAGTCTCTCTTTTATACTAAGGGCATTAGCCACCATTTTGGCTTTCCATGGATGATAAAGAATCTCATAATCGTAATCCTTGATTAGCTCTAACCACATCATCTGGCACATGTTGAGCTCTTTCTGCGTGAAAATGTACTAGAGAACTTATGGTTTATGTAAATCTCACACTTTTCTCCATACAAGTAGTGCCTCCAACCTTTAGGGCAAAACTATTGCCACGATCCCAAGCTCATGGGTGGGGATATCGAATTTTATATTCCCTTAGTTTTCTTGACGCGTACGCGATTACCTTGCGGTGCTGTATAAGAAGCACCCTAATTCCTTATGCGAAGCGTCACTACAAATCAAAAAAAAAAATCTCCTTTTCCATCCAGCAACGCCAACATAGGGGCCGTCACCAACCTTTGCTTCAGTTCTTAAGAGCTGTTCTCGCATTTCGCTGTCCATTCGAACTTCTCAGTCTTACGAGTAAGCCGCGTTAAAGGGGCTACTATCTTTACAAACTTGAACGAACCTCCGGTAGTGACCGACCAATCCTACCTCTGGTAGTCGCCCTAACCATGGTCATCAATTCCTCAGTGGTCCTTTATTCATTCTTATCAGGATCATTCACGGGATCCTTCTCAGCAATAATCCCTTCTAGGACAACATCCTCAACCGCTACATCCTCAATATGAACATCATCTGGTCCTGTGTTAGGACGCTCTATCGGATCCACAATCTAATCTCCAATACCTAATAAAATATCATCGCATTATTGCTCCTCAACCTCAGGGTTCGGAGTCCCGCTACCATATACGATAACGAACTACGCCTCTATCACGATATTTATAAGGGTTCCCCCTAAGGGTTTTAACTGTCAGTACTACGTTAGGTAGTCCGACTATGAACTTGGCAAGAGTTCTTATTTATCTTAGTGAACTTATTATTTTAACGTCACTTCATCTCTGAGGTTTATAACGCTTAGCTCTGATACCATTTCTGTAACACCCCCAAATCCGGGGTCGGGGATCCGGGTTGTCATGAGTTCCATTTCCCTTAATAACACCTAATTTTTAATAAACAATCATATACTGCGTACTGTGACCCCACAATACACACACACACCACAAGTTATAGTCTCAAAGATGAATACCAAAAATAACACAAGTCATTTTATTCCACAATTAAGTCATTACACCTCAAAAGGTTTCTAAATAAATTTACATATTCTTTGCCATTATTACAATTCATAAATGTACATAAGTCTGGTACAACAAAAGTTGAAAGCCTAGCCTATTGGTAGTTCCTACCTCAGCTACAACGACATCAACGCCTACAGGAAACTGCGCAGCGTTTCCTATCCGCTCACGAATTGGGAGCTTGGTCCTGATCATCATGTCTATCTGTTGTTGTGTGATGAAAGAAGAAAGAAAGGGTTAGCAACAAGCCCACCGAAATAATATGTATAATAATTAACAATATATGAGCATTCTCATAGTACTCATGAAAGTCTTGGTCAAGAAGAAATGAACCAAGTTGATATCTTAACGCGACCAAGTCGCAAAATATTCAGTATATACATATATACTTTTCAAAATCTTTGAAATACTCTGCCAGGCATAATATACACAGAGTTCCAGTTTATATGTGTATAAAAATATCGTTGCAAGGTGATCTCATATATCTAACCTTGTCTCAACGTTTTTCTGAAAACCTTTGTCATTCATAAGATAATCATTAACTAGATATAAGTTGAAAAGATGAAGTTACAAGATACTCCAATATACTTATATCTTTTCCGAATACTACTTGAACTACCACCGTTCAAGTTATAATTAGTTTCAAAAGTTCATCATACAGATGAGACTATAAGATAAGACTTGAATAGATTGAATCTTTGAAATATTATTGAATGAAATGAAGTTACGAGATACTTCATTAAGTCCCGATATATTTATATATATCCATATATATCTCTCATACATTTCCTGAAAACCTCTGTCATGTAAAGTATGAATAGAGTTGCAATATCCAATGAATTTGGAAAGAAAAGAATTTTGGCATAAACCCGATATCTTGCTGATCAGGCAAAGATACCAATAAGTAACCTTTTCTACTAGTAGATGGATGAATCCCCCACCGGTCATCACCATGGCCTCATTAGGACCTTGTGCTGGACCGCCACCCGGCCTCTTACGCGTTGATGGACTGCCACCCAGCCACTTACACTTTGATAGACCGTACCCCGGCCTGTCGCTTATGCCGACTCAATTAGATAGGCTTACTTCCCGAACGTTGGGTAACTAATCAATTCATTTGTCAAAACAACAACCTCGTTGTGAATATAAAATAAACCACGGAGCCGGATCCCTCAGGTTTTGAGCGAGTATTTAAATCTCCTTCGAAAGGAGGATCTTAAATATAAAAATGAGTTTTGGGATCCGCCCTAACTTTTTAAAAATCATTTTGAAGACTCGAAAACATTTTTAAGAATGTTTGGAGTAATGCTGATTTAATAAAATAACTCAGTCCCAATATATTTAGAAAATAACTAAATATTATTATTTAAATAATATTCCCATAAAGAATAATCTTTATAAAAAAAAATTGAAGTAGAAGTTTTAAAACTCATACTTGAAATGAATATTAAATAACCAAAGATATACTCATACGAAAGTATGATCTTTATTTGAATAATCGAAAATAAGTTTGATTATCGAAACATTATTCTTTAATAAAATAAAGAATATTATTTAGTAAATAAGCGGAGTCATAAGTCCTCGAATGAATATTCAAAATAATATTCATTAAATAGAATAAACAGAGTCGTATGTCCTCGAATGAATATTCAAAATAATATTCATTAAATAGAATAAACAGAGTCGTAAGTCCTCGAATGAATATTCAAAATAATATTCATTAAATAGAATAAACAGAGTCGTAAGTCCTCGAATGAATATTCAAAATAATATTCATTAAATAGAATAAACGGAGTCATAAGTCCTCGAATGAATATGCAAAGTAATATTCATTAAATAAAATAAAGTTATCGAATAAACCTTATTCGATTAATAGTTTTAAAAACTATATCAATATATATATAAATATATATGTATATTATACTCGGGAACATCGACTCCCGGTTTTAGAAAATATCCACCTTTAGGTCCCCTATACTAAGGGTATACGCAACTACTGCTTATCTCTAGCATAGGTATTATGCAATTATAAGCATTGGAATCAACAGATAGATATCAAGATTATGAAACAGACATGCATATATCCCATATCAGCATGCTCCAATATATCGCAAGATTTGCTAATTAACCATCATGCATCTATCACAAGATAATGCATATACATATATACATCACAATAACAGTATAACGGGTAGAAAACTTGCCTGAGCGACTGGGGGTGGTAAAAGTCCTGGGATGAGTCTGGTAACCTATAAACATCATATAAGTTGGAATTAAACCAAAGTCGCTTAAGAATCTATACTTTAACCAATTAGACCCTAACGTTCGCTTTTGCGCTTAACGATTCACTTTAAGTCACTTAAGTCGCTCGAGTACCCTCGGCTCCACCATTTTTAATAAATTAACCATTAAGATTTTTAAGGCGATTCTTTCGCGAGTACCTTACCAACTGCCTAATCCACTTTACATAATTGTTTCATAATCCAATTAGTCATTTAAGGTCCTTAACCAATGTTTCAAAGTAAGGCGAGGGGTAATGGTTCGTTCGTGAAACGCCGTTACTTAAAACGGTCGTTTCTCCTAAACCGTACATCGGATTCAAGCGAATCACATATCAAAACGAAGCTCGTAATATGAACTATCTAATCATGGCAATGGTCAAAACCTAACAGTGAGTTCTCGGGTCCTGATGTTAAGAACAAAAACAGTCTAAAGTAAATCGGGCATTACGACGGTTATGTTTACGCGATTACCAAATTTTATCCTACTCCAAATCAATCCACAATAAATCAACAATCATTACTACAACCAAACTCCATCCATACAATACTACAACAGCCCCAACACCTCAAGTTCTCCAATTTATATTATTCTCAAACATGAACTAAAACTCTTCTTAAGTTCATTAACCAATAATCCAAGATTTACAACTCCAAACTCATTACAAAACCAACCACACTCTAAGTCTACAAGAATCATGCTTCTCATGAACCATACCAAACACAAAAACTCTAAATATACAAAAGTAGGGCTAGGGTATGAGATTATACCTTCCTTGGTGAGTAAAAGTAACTAAGGAGCTTGGAATCACCCTTGAAAGTCCTTACCAAAGCTTAATCTAACCAAAAACACAAGATCAAACAATTTAAATTTCTTGAAAACACTATTCACTCTCTTCTAAAATGATTTATTGAAAGAGATTGTGAAGGAATTTGGAGCTTAAACTCCTAGGATAGCCATAACTAATCATAAGGAACCTTGGATAATTACCTTGCAATTTAACAATGCTTGGATCTTGGATTTTGAATTTTCTTCTTTGAAAAAAAGGAAGAAGCCGAGAGCTCTTCTTGAAAAATGGAAGTGTTTTGTGTTTTTGATGTTATGATTTGTTTTTGGCTTGGTTGATCCACTTTGTTTGTTAATTAGATTGTTACCATGGTAAATTTTGTGTGGTTCACAATCAACCAACAACACACTTCTTTTTGTCATGCTTAGGTCATCATTCTTATGTCATCTTCCCACACTTGTCCTCTTCTTGTTGGCTTGATGACATCATCATCCCTAATCTCCTTGATTAACTCCTAATTACTTGCCTAATGACCGCTGATCTGTTATACGGTTCGCTTAACTTTCGTTCTCGTTTATCGTTTGAGGGATCATACCCGGGATCTTATTACTTAGGTTCTCTTAACATTTCTCAATACATTATATTCCTTTTATGACCCTCTCTTATAATCCTTGAATTAAAATCTTTTTAATCATGTTACCTTATACTCAATTCTTTCTGTATCTGGTGGATTTTCGGGAAAAATCAAAGTGTTCGAATTTGAATTCTGACGATCTTCACATACACTTATATACCATATAGAGTACTAATAAGATCTCAGAATAACAATAAAAGAACCCCTATAAATTGTGGTATGTAAAGTTTTATTATGCAACATAATCAGCAAAATCACTATTCATAAGGGTTACAAAAAGCCAAAATTTTGGGGTTATTACACTTATGCTAATTCTGCTAATCTTGCAAAGGAACTCATATCTAGTCAAGTTGTAAGTGGAAAACTTGGAATTGGACTAGATTATGATGAACTTAGGAAATCTAGTAAGAAACATGTGGTGGATAATGAACCTGTAATAAAAGTTGTTAATCCACTAGATACACCACATGTTCTGAAGAATGCTAAGAAACCTTTGTTCAAGAAGGCATCTTCTGAACCTTTTGATGAGGAGAATTTGTTCATTCATCATGAGATGCTTGTTGAAGATCTTTAAAAGATAAAAGATGAAAATGCTAAGAAATCCGATAAATAAGCATCCCCCGAAAGTGAACAAACTACTGCAGGACTAGGTTTTAGTTCCACCACTAAATCTAGTAAGAATAGAAATGGCAGAACAGGAAAGGATGGCCCTAGAAAGGTGTGTAATAACTGTGGATCCACTGGACACTTATCTTATGCATGTAAAAAGGTTAAAGTGGACAAAGTAAGAAATATTAATATGCATACCATGCCTAGTGTTCCTAAATCTTCCAAGTGTGATAATCCTACTTGCATGTCATGTGTTGTTTCATTCATGAAAACGTATCTTGATTACACACACTCACACAATGCATGCCATGATCATGATAATCATATGCATAAGAACAAGAGTAAGTCAAAGACTGCAAGCCCTCCTAATGGTAGGAAAGAGGCTACCTTCACCAAGATCAAAAGCAAAGCTAATGGTCCTTCCAAGGGTGTTAAGGACACAGTCAATGACAATGTAAAGCATGCAGAATCTGTCAAGAATGTTAAGAAATCTGCTAGATATGCATATGTTCCTAAGTACCCTGGACCCAACATGGTTTGGGTACCCAAAAAATCTTAATCTCCTTTGTATACAGGGCATAAAGAAGAAGAATGTCATATGGATTCTGGACAGTGGATGTTCGAGGCATATGACTGGAGATAGAGCCCTGCTATCATAGGTGGTTGAGAAAGCTGGCCCAGTAGTAACCTTTGGAGATGACAACAAAGGAATCACTACGGGATATGGCGTGAAATCAGGAATGTCATCTCTCACTCAATATTTAAATGCATATATTTGTTGAATATCTGTTGCAGTTATTTGTTGAGTTTCTACTTCAATAGTTTGATTTATGGACCTTGAAGCCATTCAACTTTATTATTTGCTCCATAAGTCAAATTGTTAAATTAGTAGTAGCATTACACCTCTGAGAATCTTTTTCAGTGGTTAGTGATGAGTTTCGTAGCACCATAAACTCTTGATAATTCATATCATTAGTTAAAGGTGATATATGTAGCATCATAAACTCTTGATAATTCATATCATTAGTTAGTGGTGATATATGTGACATCATGAACTCTTGATGATTCATATCATTAGTTGGTGGTGATATTTGTAGCACTATAAACCTCTGATAAATCTAGTAACAAATCTTGTTGATAGTTTTATCACTAGTTAGTGGTGAGATTTTGATGATAGTGAGATATTTTAAATTACTTTTTATGAAAAGCTCACTAAGATCAAAATCATGTGTGTAGCATAGTTGAACATACTTCAATTTCTATGGAGTCTAACAATTAATAAGTTCTTGATTGAATATCATAATTTGTAGTAGACTTAGTGGATAGTGAATCATGTTTGATTATGAGGTTCTATTTTTGTCATAATCAGAGGGAAGACAACTTAGACAATCTAGATGTTGAAGATCTTTCTGATGATGAAGATAAACCTGATGTTGTTCCAAATGAAGATGTCTATGCAAATGATCTTGTCAATAATCACAATTCTGATTCAGACTCTGATGGGCATGGTTCTGAGACAAGCAAAGATAGTCAATCTATTTCTGGAAGTAGTTCTCAAGATTCAAATTCTGAAGGATTAATTGACAGTGGTGATAGTGGAAGTGGTTCAGATGTAGTAATGATAGTGGAAATTGGAAGAAGCACAGTCATATCATCTTTGGAACCAATCCACAAGCTTCAGATTCAAGATCATGCTGACAACAACTCAGGGGGAGCAAAAGAAGAAGAACAAAGATCCACTGGTCAGACTTAACATAATTTTGAAAATGCTGAGTTATCAAGAGCTAGTTTACCAAGACGTAAGAATAGTGTAAAAACAATGCTTGGCACTTGATACTTGGTGTTTTTGATACTAGAGTAAAGGCTAGAGGATCAGAAGAAGGAGCAAAAGAAGGATCAACTAGTCAGACACAACACCACATTGAATATTAGAGGACACTAAAGAACATATCTGCTGAGACAAAGGGTTTGATGTCAATATTATTCCCGGAGTCTAGTTCTTAAGTGATCCAGATGGTGGAGTAATGATTAGCAGGGCTACTGAGTACGAATGATTATTTCTCTAGTTTTCTATCTGAAGAAGAAACTAAGAAAGTTACAGAAGCTCTGATAGATCCGGATTGATTGGGTGATTGCAAAGCAAGATGAGCTCAATCAGTCAGCGAGCAGATTGTAGGGAAGCTGGTATCCAAACCAAATGACAATATTGTAATTGGTACAAGCATAACCAGAAATCAAACTGGATGACAATGGCATTGTTACAAGGGACAAGGCCAAACTGGATGCTAGGTTATTATCAGGAAGCAGTATCTAACAGAAAGCACCAGTGATGAGACTTGAGGATATTACGACATATCAGGCACCTGATGCACATTACACTTGGAATTGGACTCTAGTAGATGTGTACAAGTGCACTCCTGGTTGGTGAGTCAAAAGAGGAAGTCAATGCACAAAAGTTCATGGAATTTGTAGTTACAGACCTATTGGACCACGTATATCTCTTCTTCACAAGCTCACTTCAGATTGGTATGAACTAGTATACTACTCAAGCAATTATCAAGGACATGGTATGGCACTCTAACTGAAGTTACAGTTTAATATGAACTAGTAGAATCGTCATATTAATAACTCTCTTATCACTAGGCATAAACATAATGTTATATATGTTCTCTGAGATAATGATAATTTTATATGTTGGTCTACTAACAAAACTTGTGCAAGATTATTTGCTAAGTAATTGCAGAGTAGGTATGGAGGAGCATGTTGGAAAGGTTAGAATTCTTTTTGGAATTACTTCAAGCAGGCCATTAGAATAATTCTTTTAGGAGCTCAAGCAAGCCAAAAGAACAATTCTCTTAGGAGCACAAGTAAACTGAAAGAATGATGGCAATACAAGTAAGTTAAGGATCTTTTGAAGATGCAAAATTTGGAAGATTCTGAACATGCCAAGACTACTTACCAACAGAAACCACTAAAGCTTGATCAGTGCAACTCAGGTATAATGACAAGTTATAGAAGTATGACGAGCTCACTCTTTTACTCAAATGCTAATAGAAAACATGTAATGTTCCCAAAATGCCAAAGTGCAAGGTTCCAAGTGGATCCTAGAGAATCTAATCTTATAGCTATTAACAAGATTATTAGATATCTTAAGGGACTATCAACTCTTGGAGTAAAGTACCCTAAAAGATATTATGCTTAACATGTTTGGCTATATAGATACAGATTATGCAGGTTGTAAGAAAGACAGGAGAAGCATCTCTGAGGCTGTCAACTTAAGTGACAGGAGAAGCATCTCGAGAAGCTGTCAACTTCGTGGAAGAAGATTAATTTCTTGTTATGATAAGAAACAAGGCACCTTGACATCAGGTATCATTTAGTTTGAGAGCATGTCTTTTAGTTAAAGAGTTACTGATAGAAACATTTATTAAATCACTTGATAAAGTTAAATTTTCAAGACTGGTTTGTAAGTGTGGGATATCATTCATTGCATATTTTTTGGAAATCCCATCTGTAAGGAATTTGTAATATAAGTTCACAAGTATTAAATCTTCAATAGTTAAAGGACTTGTGAATTTATCAGTAATCCAGTACCTCGTGCTTAGTGCTACTATCTTGATTATCATGATTACAATGTCATAGACATTTGTGGTCGTTAAGTTTTATAGCATTAAGTTTGAATATTATTTTAATTGATTTAAATTATGACTGTAGACAATTCCATTCCATATCAGTCTCATAATTTAAAGTTTATTAAAATAATATGCAGCATAGTTATTTGTATCATGTACGAATAATTGTGATACTTTTAGTATTAGTGATATTATTTAGAATTTTTGTTCTAAATAATCAATGCTTATTTCTAAAATCACTGATATTGAAAGTTGAAGTATTTTCTAAGTTATGTGTATTAAACTCTCAATATTTTATATGCTTAGAAAGTATTTCTAAAGTTACTAATTATCCAGAGTGTGATTGCCATGTATATAAGTCATATATCCTATTGGTGATTGTTCAAGGATAATTATGAAAATATTTAAGTGCTAGTATCTAACTCATAGATATTTAGTATTTATTTATTATTTATTTTGGGTAGTTTTGATTATGGAAATTGAAGCAATTCAATGATTTTATTTGCTCCATAATTCAAACTAACTTAAAATAAAATAAGCAGCATGATTGATTATAACTAAATTTGTCAACAATTGATGTCTAGTATATTGATTGTAACTTATATGTTATAAGTTAATTATGAGATTTTGGTTTTCGTGAATTTAGCAATGCTTATGTCTCAAGAATTCACTGAAATCAGAATCATGATTGTAGCATGATTAGTTGTGTGCTAATTCTTGACTCATATCAGTCAATGATACTTAGTTAAGAGTTTAACTATGAACTAATTGTGAAGTATTAGTATTTGTGACATTACTTAGAACTCCTCTAAGTAATCAATATTTATCCTCAGTCACTTATACTAATATAAAAAGTGTAAAAATATCTCTTGAAGTACAACTATGGTCAATGAAGATGTTGTTATATTAGAAGTAACCATATGTTGTTCACCTAGAATAATTTTTATACTTATTTGCAAATTCCTAAATACTTTGATAATAGATGCAATACTCAATGAATCAAACTATATGGAACTTAGAATATTTTTCTAAGATTGCAAACAAGTCAATGTTGGTTAATGTTGCTTTATTTATCGAACCAATATTGTTTGAGATATTACAGTTGTTAGGAGTTAACAATTGTACGATATATGAAATTGAATGATGATGTCTTTTTGATAGATAATTGGTATTTAATTCATTGATATCTTATTTTAATATTTAAAATAGGATGCAACATTATTATTGGTATCAAAAGTACTTGACAAGTATCAGACAATGATATATTGTTAATATTTTGTTGCAGATAATTGTGAGATTTTAAGTTCTAGTGGATTTATAAGAGTTGCTACATCTAACAGATTCACTACAATTTGAAATCAGCAGCATAGTCAGTCTTATTAAGGATAATTATCAATAAACAATTTTTTTAATTATAATCTTATAAAGATAGATTACGGAGCTTTTGATATGAATGAGAATTGCTTAGACTTTACCATAAATGATCAATGCTTTTACAAAAACTCATTCATGTTGAAAGAAAAAATCTTTCTTTCACTTCTTAATACTGATAGGTCATGAGTCTGTGTCTTTTTCGTATTAAAAGACATGATTATTTATCTTTATGCATAAAAACAGACTTGTGCTCTCGAACAGTTTTAAGAGTAAAATCAAACTTGTTTCTACTTTAGTGATTGCTTATTTCATTAAAATCTTTTGAAATCACTATTGTACATCATTTTTCTCAAAAGATTAAATGCATAATTTTCATTCATTATAGATCTTAAGTGCATTTTATCTCTATATTGCCATATGCTCTGTGATACGGGTTCAGCCTCCAATGGCATTCTTTCATTGATAGTCATGAGGTTGAAAACCCACAAATTCTATCCCAAACTGTAAAGACAAACACAGAAACAGAACCAACCAACACTCTCTTACCACTAAAATGAAGTATGAATGATCGTGAGGGAGAAAGTGCCTTAGTACACCATATAAGGAAGGTTCTGAAGTCAACCCAGCAGCTCTGTCTCTTACAAAGTTGAAATATATCAAAACTGAGACAACTGCTAGCTCCCATACATCTTCTCAAAAAGATGTAATGGTTGAAAAGGCACAAAACAGTTACTAGATTCATCCTCTCAACAGGGTGCGTCTATTGAAATTCGCCTGTCGGCCAGGGTTTCCAATGTAGTGTCACCACCTCAAATATAAACAATTCTTAATGCACAAGGAAAGGTCACACACACAAAGGATGAGTTGACGAAAATTAGAGTTTCGACCATTTTACGGTTAGATTCGATTGTTCAAGGTTCTTTAACGGACCAATTGCCTTTACAGGTGTTAGGAGATGATACTGATCCAATAGCCATATGTCAGTGGTTAGTGTCTACCTCCCCAGGACTAATAAACCTGGATGCATCTGCAGATAGTGGATCTAACATAGGTGCAGATCGGCAACTTGTTGACAATGATTCAGATGTTACCTGATGAGTCACAAGGAAATGTCTTCACAGACATTAGAAGGGAACTTTGATCTTTATGCTAAATTCTTCGGATCAGTGTTTACCTTCCCAGAGTTCAAATCTGGAACCCTAAAAGGGAAATTAGCAACTTGTAGATTATGACTCAGATTCATCTGACGAGTCTAACAAGGATGGGGATTTGCGAACTCCCATTGCACCACATGTGACCTCCTTAAGAATGGCTAAGGTGATTTTCCTTGCAGGTACAGCTGGATTTTGGAGCTATGAGAGGAGTGATACACTTGTGAGAATGAGTGTAAACATGAGTGGAGAGAAGAGTGAAACACTTGTGAGGTACACGAAATAGAATCATACACTCACGGTGAGTAAGAAAGACAAAAACCATATCCCATTCCCTATCCCTAAACATGGTTCTTGATACTTCAGGTCTCGAATCTGTTTATGATTGGAACCTAACTCTTAAGGGACCTAACATTTACAGATTAGATTAGAATACTTCGGGACCTTTGGGAGCTCAAAATTGGTAACACTTGGGGATCTCACATTTGGGAGGCATAAGGAGTTGGGAAGATTGGTGAACATGATGATCAACAGTGAATTCATTCTTGCAGCATTTAAAGGGACATGGTTGATCAGACTATGACTTGTTATTTCTTTTCCAACCAAGTAACATATGAGAACTCCTTCAGACAACAACATACATTCCTTCTCTAAGGGGGAGATAAAAGCTTATATAATAGTTTGGAGGATTCCTCAACTAAGGGGGAGAAATAGCAGGAAGGAGGAAAAAGGTAAAGCACATGTACACTACACCACACCATTGTTGTTTGTAACTACGGATCCTATTGTACGGGAGAGGTGGTAAACACAAGGTGATTTCCTAGTGATCAGAAGAAGTGGTTTGGTTCATCACTGTTCTTCATAAGGGGAGAAGCTATTTTCCAAAAGGGGAGTACTATTAGTTCTTATCTGCGGATCCTATTGTACGGGAGAAGTGGTAGACGAAGGTGATCTCCTTTAAGCAGTTGATTCTCATAGGGGGAGAAGCAAGAGAGATATGCGTTTCTCAACGGGAAATGTGGTTGTACAAAAGAAACTGTTTATGATTACTTCAAGACTGAGAAGTATTATCTGGAAGAGAGTTGAAGAACCAAGGAAATGAAGATGAAACTACTTGAAGATCAGTTCAGTGCTAAAGGAACAAGCATCTTTCATTCCAGTTACTTAAGAAATCTGGAAATGCGGTATTTTATCCAGAAAACTAGTAACATTATTTACAAGTCCTGGTACATTACTTTTTCTAGTTGTTAGTTGAATTATCCTCTCTATTTAATTTGTTTGTTAAGTTTAACAATCAAATATGGGGAGATTGTTGGTGAGACTGCATAGCTGTATGAACGGTTATGTGATAACTCAACACAATAACAAGACTAGAACAGGACAGGTTAATAATACTACGTCTACACAAGGAATCCAGAAGAAGAATGATCAGACACATACAAGAATCAGAAAATAGTATTACAAGTGCAAGTCTATTTGAAGTCATAGAAAGAAGACCATTCAGTTATCAGGCCTCTGTGAAGAATAAACAATCAGAGGACTTGTTGTTTTAATACAGTTGAAGATTCAAGTATAGAAATCAAGTGATTCCAGTAGAAAATAATCCATAGAACTCAAGTCAGAATTCATTAACAAGGAACAATCAGAAATGATAAGGATATTCAATTCAGGGCTAGTCGTTTGTGAACCAGACCAGTGCACTAAGCGTCAGCATTCCAGGATTGATCATTCAAGTCTACAAAAGAAGTGGTAAGTGAATTCAAGATCAAGTTCAAAAGGGATTCAAGTCAACATTCCAGGAGTTGTTGGTCAAGCAAATAGCATGTATAAAGATTTGGCTAAGTAAAGAGCACTCTAGGAGTAGAAATCAACTTATGGAATTCAAGAAAATCTACTAGTCGATTATAAGGAGTTAGTAGTCGAATGGAGTGCATTGTAGAAAAATTTCTAAGGCAAGAACAAGCCAAAATCGACTTCTAGATTCTACTAGTCGATTTTGAGCTTTAGAAATCGACTAATGTGAAGCTGCTTGAAGAATCTAAGTCAAAAACACTCTTAAGGATACAATTCGACTTCTAGAATTTCAATTCAAGGAGAAATCGACTTCTAGATTCTACTAGTCGATTTTGAGCTTTAGAAAATTGACTAGTAGGTACTTGTGTTTAATTTTAAGGCAAGTCTCACTCTCTAGGCTTGAATTCGACTTCTACACAAGGTTATATCAACTACTACAATCGACTACTAGGGACTTGGGTTATTTTAAAGTGCAGCAAATTAGAATGCTTGGACCAGAAGAAGCCACGTATTCAATTTGGTTTTAAGTCTACAATAAAACAGAATTCCCAGCATTCATTCAAAAAGATTTTTCACCAGAAAACTGAGAAGCTTTTATGGAGAGCATTATGGAGCATTCAAGTTCATATTAATTGCTTTGTAATTGTACTATTATGTTGTTGAAATTTCTGTAGAAGCTAATCAATTGATTAGATTGTAGCAACATTAAGGTTTATATCAATCGAAATATATTCCTTGAATTGTGTTGTGTTTTTACTTTCCTGCATAAACTTAGAACTTGTTTTGAATCAGAATTAATTGGTGGTATCGTATTCAACCCCCCCCCCCCCCCCTTCTACGATACCTTTGGACCTAACAAGCTACAAGGCATGTTTGCTCGAATAAGGCAATTTTTTCTAGCCTCAAAGTTTCTAATGCTGATGAGAAGCTCTACATAGGAAACTCTGGAATTTCTACAATTGAAGGAGAATGCATGGTGATTCTGAAAATGACATCTGAAAAGAATCTGACTTTGAAGAATGTACTTTTTGTGCCTGATATTCGCAAGAACCTGGTGTCTGGTTCTATGTTGAATAAGAATGGCTTTCGCATTGTAATAGAGTCAGATAAAGTTGTTTTATCTAAGAGTGGTATGTTTGTAGGTAAGGGTTATGTAATCGATGGGCTTTTTAAGCTCAATGTTATGTCCATTAAGGATGATAATGAAATGAAGAATCCTTCTGTTTACTTGCTTGAGTGTCCTAATTTATGGCATGCTAGATTAGGACATGTTAATTATGATACTTTACGAAGGTTAAGTATAAGAAAATACATACCAAAATTAACAATTGATTTAAAACATAAGTGTTATACTTGTGTTGAGGAAAAATTAACGAGATCATCATTTAAACGTGTAGAAAGAAACACCAAAGTACTAGACGGTTAGACCTAATACATAGCGATATATGTGATTTAAAATTCGCTCCAACAAGAGGAGGAAACAAGTATTTTATTACATTCATAGATGACTGTACAAAATATTGCTATGTATATTTGCTGAAAAGCAAAGACGAAACTATAGATAAATTTAAAATCTATAAGAAAGAAGTTGAGACACAACAATCTGAGAAAATCAAAACGATACGAAGTGATCGTGGAGGTGAATATGTTGAACGCTTTGGGGAATTCTGTTCACAACATGGTATAATCCATGAGGTCACTGCACCATACTCCCCTCAGTCAAATAGAGTGGCTGAGAGAAAGAATCGCACTCTCAAAGAGATGAGGGATGCGATGTTGCTAAGCTCTGGACTTCCGCAGTCGATGTGGGGGGAAGCCATCTTAAGCGCAAATAATATCTTAAATATTATGATGCGCAAGAATAAGGATGTAAGTCCTTATGAATTATGGAAGAAAAAAAATAAGTTATCAACACTTGAAAGTGTGGGGGTGCCTTGCAAAGGTACTAATCCCTACACCTAAAAAGGTGAAGATTGGTCCAAAGACTGTGGATTGCATCTTCATCAGAAATCCTCCACATAGCACTGGATATCGGTTTCTTGTTTATGAATCTAAGATTCCTGATATTCAAAAGAATACCATTATGGAATTAAGGAACGCCTCATTCTTTGAGACAATGTTTCCATGTAATCCAGGAAATGAACAACCTACGACGTCTAAATGAACTCGTGAGTCTATAGAGGATAATAATGAGAGTGAATAAAGTAAAGACAAAAATGTGGGGTTGTGAGAAGGAGCAAAAGACAACGTACGGAAAAATCATATAGGTCTGATTTTATGACCTATTTGCTCGAAGAAGGTGATCTGAAAACCTATAAGGAAGCGGTTACCTCACCAGATGGGCCTATTTGGAAAGAGGCCATCAAGAACGAAGTTGATTCGATTATGCAGAATCATACTTGGCAATTAGTAGATTTTCCAACCGGTTGTAAACCATTAGGTAGCAAGTAGGTGTTCAAGAAAAAGTTGAAAACCGATGGCAATATCGATAAGTATAAGGCCAGACTTGTAATCAAAGGATACAAGCAACAGAAATGCCTTGATTACTTCGATACATATTCTCCTGTAATGAGAATAACATCCATAAGGATGATGTTTGCTATCGCTGTAATGCAAAATCTAACTGTACATCAAATGGATGTGAAAATAGCTTTTCTAAATGGGGATATAGAAGAGAAAATCTATATGGAACAACCTGAAGGGTTTGTTGTCCCTAGACAAGATAGAAAAGTCTGTAAATTAGCGAAATCACTATATGGTCTAAAGCAAGCGCCTATGAAATGGCATGAAAAATTTGATAAGATCGTGTCGGAAAATGGCTTCAAAATCAATGAATGTGACAGTTGTATCTATTACAAGGAAAACGAGAAAAGCTATGTCAAGGAAAATGACAGCGGTTATGTCATGATGACATTGTATGTAGATGATCTACTTATTGCCGGAAGCAATGATAAAGTGATCAAATCTACTAAGGACATGTTGAAATCAAGATTCGACATGAAAGACATGGGACTAGCAATTGTTATTCTAGGAATTCAAATTTCTAGAACATCAGAGGGTCTCGCACTAAGTCAACCTCATTATGTTGACAAGATCTTGGAAAAGTTTTTTAAGGATGACTTTGAGAAAGCTAGGACACCTGTGGATATGACTTTACATCTATCTAAGAATAAAGGTGTAGGAGTCTCCCAAATGGAATACTCGAGAATAATTGGAAGTCTGATGTACCTTATTAGTTGTACAAGACCATAAATTACATACTCAATTAGCATGTTGCGTAGATTTATGAGTAATCCGGGAGCTGACCACTGGAAAGCAATCATAAGAGTACTGAGGTATTTGAGGAGAACTCGAGACTATGGACTGTAGTATGGCAGATATCCAATAGTATTATAAGGATATACTGATGCAAACTGGATATCTAGCAAGAAGGCACTAAAGTCTACGAGTGGCTACGTATTTACACTAGCCGGAGCGGCGGTATCATGGAAATCCTCCAAGCAAACGGTGATAACTCATTCCACGATGGAAGCTGAGTTCGTGGCACGAGATAAATGCACTGAAGAGGCTGAATATCTACGCCAATTTCTGGAGGATATTCCAAGATGGCCAAATCCTGTGACTACAATAGGGATACATTGTGGTAGTCAATCCGTTATTGGCAGAGCATAGAGCATGATGTATAATGGAAAGTCCCGTCATATATGACGTTGACATAGTTCCATTAGACAATTAATCTCAACCGGAATAATCACCATTGACTATATATCGTCAAAGAATAATATCGCGGATCCGCTAACCAAAGGGTTATCAAGAGAAGTGGTTGAGAAATCATCGATAGGGATGGGCCTTAAGCCTATTGCTTGACGGCATCATGGTGGACACCCAACCATTGCTGACTGGAGATCCCAAGAACTTGGTTCAATAGGACAACTAAATCATGATGACCAAATCACTGTGGGGGTAACCCCTGGCATGTTCCTATGATGAGAAACAGTGAGACTCGTAAGGTACGAGGTTAAGTTTTTGAGCTTTTAATGATCTTTGATGAATACATGAAGTTCAGAAGTGAACACATGGAATTCAGTTGAGTAAATGCGGGTTACTACCTAATGGAGGCAGTTAATCAATATAGATTGATCTGAAATCTGATTCAAATATAAGGTTAAGATCACCTATGTGGGAGAGAAGTAGGGCCGCTTTAAAGCAGAATTGCGAGGCACAATTCTTTAGAAACTTCTGCAGAATCAGGACGATGTTCCATGGCCAAAATGGACATACCCATGAGAGCTGAATGAGTCAGAAAAGATATAGTGATAAGTATATCATCATTTACACAAACGGTCGAACAGTTCAAGGACAAGCACGTCTACTGTCTACCAGTAAAGTCGGTATGCTTACTCGAGCGAAGGTTCAAGGAGCATTCTCTACCTATCGTATGCTAAATCTGATTGAAGAAACTATCACCAAGTCAAACTCCGTGTCTGTCTGTCTGATGTGTGCTACTAAAATATCAATATCACTCATGTGGGTATTACACCCCACATTGTCGAGTCATTTTGAGCCGCGCAAGAGTGGTTGGTTGTTGCGTGCGTGCAATGAGTGACGCTTGGAATGTGTTCTCCTTTACGAGAGCTTTCCGAGGCAGTTTGAATCACTCAAAATGATTAAGGGATGAGGGAGACATGATTATCCAAAGATGATCCCTTAAGAGTGGATAATATGTTATGAAATCTTAAGTCCCACATTGCCAAGGAAAAGAGATTTTCTTAGCTTTATATAGCAACATATATATGTAGTGTTCACTTGTGTTGTTTATGTGTTGCTCCATCACCTACGCGGGCGCGGGGGGGGGGGGGTGCAAATTGTGGGCTTTCGAGGGGAAATTCGAGGCTTGCGAAGCCTTTGAGCTTGCCCGCACGTGCGACGTGCGGACACGAATGTAGCAGAAAATTGGCCCGAATAATGCCGGACTAGTTTTGCTGCTTTTTTATTTTCCGCTGGGCCTGGGCTCAAATAAATTGACTTACATTTTTATTTTATGTCGGTCAAATTAATTAATTAATTATAATTGATTGATCTACCTAATTACACTGACCTAATAAATTAACGCATTTTAATTAATTATGGTAATTGTATAGCGCATAAGTTTTTCCTCCCTATATAAACACCTATAGGGCGTTAGGGTTACATACACAAATATACAACCGTTCCTAAACACCTACCCTCTACCCGTGATAGTTTCTTGCTCGCTTTCAAGCTCGCTGATAGTGCCAACCTTCGGCGTCGCCACTGTAATCCGTTTTATCCTAGGACGCTTTTTGCTCGCACAATATGGTAAGGGCTAATAAGCTTTAATAAGACAGTTCCGCACTGGATTCAGATTTTTCTATCCTTCGCCATACGCTTCCTATCTCCGTTCTTTTCTGTTATTCGATTATCGCTTTTGCACGCACACACCTAACTTATATTTGGTTTTTACAGAGATTGTTGGTAATAGGAACAACTCACTAAAATCTCAAGTTCTTGCAAGTTAGGTGAACTTCAAAGTATACAAAAAGCCATCAGACTCTCTATTCAATCACATCAATTGATGCGTAATGATAGGTAATTAAGTTCAATACAAGGCGTTGACAGTCTTTCTGAAACTTTACCAGCAGCCAAATACTGCAGCCAGAGATTAATAAGAAATACATGTTTTACTTTAGCAATAGAAATAAAGAGAGTTGTATGGTACTTAAAGTATATAATGTGCAGAACCTAGAGAACGCAAATATAAAGTTTCACCAAGAAACCACATAATCATAATGTATAGTAGAATCTTTGTGTTCAATTATGTTTAAAACATAAATTACTCTTGTACGCGACCATATAACATCATTCAAAATAAAATGTCCAAAACCTATCCTAATAAAAAAATTGAATTCATTATCTTCAAAAAGAAACTTTCTGACACCCCCAAAATCCGGGGTCGGAAATCCGGGTCGTCACGGTCTTTCTTTCCATAATATCACTTCACTTAATTAATAATAAATAACATTATGCTATGACCCCACACTAACACACACCACAACCCGTTATAGTCTCAGAGATGAAATTGAAATAAGTACAAGTCCTTGAATTCACAATTTAAAACTTATTACAACCCAAAATGATTACTTGATAAATTTACAGTTAATTGCCATTATCTGCCACAAGTTATAATTATACAATATTTGGTTCCCAAAAGTAGAATGCCTGATCTACCAATAGATCTACCTCTGCAGCTATAGCAGCTACAACATCAATGGGAAGACGCGGGACGCTTCCCACGCGCTTGCGCTGGGTCTGCTTGAGTCTGGCCATCTTTCCTAACTGTTGTTGTGTGATGAATAAATGAAGCAAGAGTAAGCATTACAGCTCGCAAGATAATATATAGTATAAACAATAATGCAAGTATCTAAATGGATAACTTACTAGAATTCTTTATCAAGTGTAAGGTAATTACATACTGGATATAAGTTTTAAGGAAGATGAAGTTACCAATTACTTCACTATACTTATATCATTTTTAGAAATCTACTTGAACTACTACTGTTCAAAGTATAATAAGTTTCAAAAGGTCATCCCATAGATGAGACCACAAGTTAAAACTTGAATAGATTTAATCTTTGAAATATTTTTAAAGGAAATGAAGTTACGAGATACTTCATTCAATGGGAACCCCATTAAAACTATTTGATCCTGTCAATGCTTCGGCAACCACCCATTCGTAGCCTTTCGATCGAAATGCTACGGGTAGTGTTACAGAATTATCCAACTGGATGATGAACTCATTACGGGAGTTTGTCGCGCCAGGAAGACCACTTACGATGATCAGTCGTAGTAGTGCAACCCCACCATTTTCTACATGTAAAGGAGAACCTGTCGGATTTACTTGTCAACCGAACACTGGACTCCTAAGGAATGGACCGTCTTAGCGGAACTTCCAGGCCATTTGGGCCAATATAATTAGGCTGGGCCGGCGCCACTCGACCACTTACGCCACTCCTAGTTCAGATGAAATCCATGACTCTGAAACGTAAAGTTCGTCCCCACTTTCCCCAAGTAGAAACTTGTTGATACGGCTCCACCAAGAAGTCGTATCTAGTTGGAAAGGAAAACTCACCGATATTTCCCAGGCGATGCCTGTTAATGGATTAACTTGTTCCAAGAATTTTACTTCCCGAGTATTGGGTAAGTAATCAAAAACTCTTTTATCAAAATAGCAACCTTGTTGCGAATATGAAACATACCACAGAGCCGGATCCCTCAGGTTTTGAGCGAGTATTTAAATCCCCTTCGAAAGGAGGATCTTAAATATAAAAATGAGTTTTGGGATCCGCTCTAACTTTTAAAATCATTTTGAAGACTCGCAAAACATTTTTTTTAAGAATGTTTGGAGTGATGCTGATTTAATAAATCAGTCCCAATATATTAGAAAATATCTGAATATTATTATTTAAATAATATTCCCATAAAGAATAATCTTTATAAAAATAATTGAAGTAGAAGTTTTAAAACTTATACTTGAAATGAATATTAAATAACCAAAGATATACTTATACGAAAGTACTATCTTTATTTGAATAATCAAAAGTAAGTTTGATTATCGAAACATTATTTTTTAATAAAATTAAGAATAATAATTAGTAAATAATCGGAGTCATAAGTTCTCGAATGAATATTCAAAATAATATTCAATAATAAAATAAACGGGGTCATAAGCCCTCGAATGAATATTCAAAATAATATTCATTAATAAAATAAGATTATCGAATAAACCTTATTTGATTCATAGTTTTAAAAACTATTCATATATATATAAATATAAATATAAATATATATATATATATATTATACTCGGGAGCCTCGACTCCCGGTTTTTGATAAAGTTCACCTTTGGGTCCCCTATACTAAGGGTCTCTGCAAATTACCGCTTATCTCTAGCATAGGTATTATCAACTGAATCAACAGATATATGTATCAAGAATACGAAACAGGCATGCATATATACCATATCACATGCTACAATATATCGCAAGAATTTGCTAAATAACCATTATGCATCTATCACAAGATAATGCATGTACAAATGTATACATCACAACAACAGTATAACGGATAGAAAACTTGCCTGAGCGACTGGGGGTTATAAATGGCTTGGGACGAGTCTGGTAACCTATAAACAACATATAAGTTGGAATTAAACCAAAGTCACTTATAAATCTATACTTTAACCAATTTAGACTCTAACGCTCGCTTTGCGCTTAATGATTCTCTTAAGTCGCTCGAGTACCCTCGGCTCCACCATTTTTAATAAATTAACCATTATGAGTTTTAAGGCGATTCTTTCGGGAGTGTCTTAAAAACTGCCTAACACACTTTACATAAATGTTTCATACTCCAATTAGTCCTTTTAGGTCTTTAACCTATGTTTCAAATAAGGCGAGGGGTAATGATTCGTTCGCGAAACATCGTTACTTAAAACGGCCGTTTCTCCTAAACCGTACATCGGAATCAAACGAACTACATATCAAAACAAAGCTCGTAACATGAACTATCTAATCATGGCAATGGTCAAAACCTAGTAGTGAGTTCACGGGTCCTAATTTTAAGAACAAAAACAGCCTAAAGTAAATCGGACATTACAACGGCTATGTTTACGCGATTACCCAAATTTAAAACACTCCAATTCAACCCACAATCAATCCACAATCACAACCCAATCAAAACTCCATCCATACTACATCATAAAAGCCCAAACAACTCAACATTAACAATTTATACTTATTCTTAAACTTGAATTTAACTACACTTAAGTTCATTAATCAACAATCCAAGAATTACCACTCCAAAACTTCACAAAACTAACTAATCTCCACATTCACAACAAGCAAGCCTCCCATGAATTCAAATCAACAAAACTAAACCTAATTACTCAAATAAAGTTAGGGTTTGGAGGGGTTATACCTTCCTTGGAGAGTGGAGAATCAAGAGAATGGCTTGGAATCACCCTTAAAGTCCTTATCCAAGCTTAAACTAAACAAAACTTCAAGAACACAAATTTTAGTTCTTGAAAAACACTATTCACCATCTTCTTCCATGATTTTTAGGAAGAGATTGTGAATGATTTAGGAGCTCAAACTTATAGGATATCCATAACTATGCATAAGGAGTCTTAGATAATTACCTTGTGATTTAACAATGCTTGGAACTTGATTTTTGATTTTCTTGCTTTGGAAAAGAAGAAAAAGCCGAGAGCTCCTTAGATGAAGAAATGAAATGATTTTGTGTTTTGCTTTGATTTGTTTTGGTTGGTTGATTTTTGATTTGTTTTGTTTTGTTACCTTTTTACCATGGTAATTTTTTTGTGTGGTTCTAATTCAACCAACAACACACTTGCTTGGTCATGCTTATGTCACCATGTGATGTCATCCTCCCTCCTTTGTCCTCTTCTCATTGGTTTGATGACATCATCCTCACTAATCTCTTTGATTAGCTTTTAATTATTTGGCTAATGACCGCTGATCTGTTATACGGTTCGCTTAACTTTCCTTTTTGTTTATCGTGTGAGGGATCATACCCGGGATCTCATTACTTAGGTTCCCTTAACCTTTCTCAATACATTATATTCCTTTTATGATCCTCTATTAAAATCCTTGAATTTAAATCCTTTTTATCCTGTTACCTTATACTCAATTCTTTCGATATCTGGTGGATTTTCGGGAAAAATCAAAAGGTTCAAATTTGGATTCTGACGATCTTTATATACACTTATATATCATATAGAGTACCAATAAAATCTCAGAATATCCATAAAAGAAACCCTACATAGTGTGGCATGAACAGTTTTCTTATTCAGCAATATCAGCAAAAACACTATTCATAAGGGTTACAAAAAAATTCAAAATTTTGGGGTTATTACAGTCTCCCCTGCTTAAAAGGATTCCGTCCCGGAATCAAATAGAAAACAAATGG
Source organism: Apium graveolens (assembly GCF_009905375.1). Taxonomy (NCBI): domain Eukaryota; kingdom Viridiplantae; phylum Streptophyta; class Magnoliopsida; order Apiales; family Apiaceae; genus Apium; species Apium graveolens. Next base: position 166,246,960 of record NC_133647.1, read on the forward strand.
GGGTACTTTTCTAGCATTGCGCTCTCTAGTTCCCAAGTTGATTCTTCCACATTATGATTCTGCCATAGCACTCTGACTAGCTTGATCACTTTGTTTCGAAGCACCTGCTCCTTCTTATCCATAATCTTTACTGGTTTCTCCACGTAAGTCAGATCTGGTTGCATATCCACATGCTCGTCCTCCACTATGTGTCTGGCATCCCGATGATACTTCCTTAGCATTGACACATGGAACACATTATGAACTTGTTGTAGGTTCGGGGGTAAGGCTAGCTCGTAAGCCAACTTCCCAATCCGTCTTAGTATCTCAAAAGGTCCAATGTATCTTGGGCTTAGTTTTCCTTTCTTTCCAAATCTCATTAACCCCTTCCAAGGGGATACTTTTAGTAGTACTAAGTCCCCTACTCCATACTCCTTGTCCTTTCGGGCTAGGTCTGCATATTTCTTCTGTCTGTCTTGGGCTGCTACCAGCCGTCCTCTGATGAGATCCACTATGTCTTTGGTCCTTTGGACCACTTCGGGTCCGAGCATCTTCCGCTCTCCTACTTCATCCCAGTATAAGGGAGATCGACACCTTCTTCCGTACAGGGCCTCATAAGGCGGCATTCCGATGCTAGCATGAAAGCTATTGTTATAAGAAAATTCGATCAACGGCAAGTGATCATCCCAACTTCCTTTAAAGTCTATTGCACAGACTCTCAACATATACTCTAGTGTCTAGATGGTCCTTTCACTCTGCCCATCCGTCTGGGGATGGTAAGCGGTACTCATATTTAACTTGGTCCCCGCACATTCTTGAAAGCTCCTCCAAAATCTGGAGTTGAACCTGGGGTCTCGGTCTGAGACAATGGACGTTGGGACTCCATGTCGCGTCACTATTTCCTTAAGGTAAATGTCCACCAGTCTATCAACTGTGTATCTCTCATTGATAGGAATGAAATGAGCTGACTTTGTCAGTCGGTCTATAATCACCCATATGGCATCATGGTTGGCTTTCGTCCTTGGTAAGCCGACAACAAAATCCATGGCTATATGTTCCCATTTCCATTCGGGAATCTCCAGGGGTCGTAAAAGTCCACTGGGTCTCTGGTACTCTGCCTTTACTCTTTGACAAGTCAAACATTTTCTTACCCATTCTGCTACGTCCCTCTTCATGTTGGGCCACCAGTAATATTCCTTCAAATCCCTATACATCTTGGTGCTTCCCGGGTGAATGGAATACCTTAAACTATGGCTTTCATCCAAAATCTCATCCTTAAGCTCTTGAACGTTCGAAACCCAAATCCGGTAGGAGTACCTCATTACCCCTTTATCATCTTTCTCACTATAGATCTCTTCTCCAGTCATTGACTCTCTACCTTCATTCATTATTTTCTCTTGGCACAATCTGATCTTTTCCAATAACTCTGGCTGCATTGAGATCTCAAACAGCTTTTCAGTTCCGGTTCCGGTTACCTTTACTTCTATTTCCATCCTCTCAAAATCCTTTATCAATTCTTCCGAAGTTATTATCATTCTGAGTCTTTCCTTTCTACTAAGGGCATCAGCCACCACATTGGCTTTCCCCGGATGATAGAGAATCTCACAATCATAGTCCTTGATTAGCTCTAACCATCTCCTCTGGCGCATGTTGAGCTCTTTCTGCGTAAATATGTACTTGAGGCTCTTATGGTCTGTGAAAATCTCGCACTTCTCTCCATACAAGTAGTGCCTCCAAATTTTTAGGACAAAAACTATTGCTGCGAGCTCAAGGTCATGAGTAGGATATCTAATCTCGTATTCCTTCAGTTGTCTCGACGCATACGCAATCACTTTACCGTGCTGCATAAGCACACACCCTAATCCTTTGTGCGACGCGTCACTATATATCACAAAATCTCCTTTTTCGTCTGGCAATGCCAACACCGGGGCCGTTACCAATCTTTTCTTTAATTCCTGAAAACTGTTCTCGTATTTCTCCGTCCATTCAAACTTCTCTGTCTTACGAGTAAGTCGTGTCAAAGGGGCTGCGATCTTCGCAAAGTCCTGTACAAATCTACGATATTAGCCGGCCAATCCTATGAAACTCCTTACCTCTATGGGTGTGGTTGGCCTTTCCCAATTTGAGACCGCCTCTATCTTGGAGGGGTCGCCCAACACTCCTTCTTTATTGATCACATGTCCTAAAAACTGTACTTCGTTCCGCCAGAATTCACACTTCGAGAATTTGGAATATAATTGTTCCTCTCTGAGTATTCCTAGAGCTATCTTCAAATGCTCTGCATGTTCTGCCTCAGTCCTTGAGTAGATTAAAATATCATAGATAAAAACTATCACACACTTGTCCAAGTACTTCTTAAATACTCTGTTCATTAAATCCATGAAAGCCGCTGGGGCGTTGGTTAATCCAAAGGACGTTACCAAGAACTCATAGTGCCCATACCTGGTACGGAACGCTGTCTTGGGAATATCTTCGGGTTTAATCTTTAGTTGGTGATATCCAGTTCTCAGGTCAATCTTGGAAAAATAAACAGCATCCTTTAGCTGGTCGAACAGATCGTCTATTCTAGGTAACGGGTACCTGTTCTTTATGGTTAGCTTGTTCAACTCTCAATAGTCGATGCACAGCCTCATGCTCCCATCCTTCTTCTTAACAAATAACACTGGTGCTCCCCACGGAGACACACTGGGTCTTATCATACCCTTATCCAAAAGTTCCTGCAATTGGGTAGCTAATTTCTTCATTTCTAATGGGGCTAACCGGTAAGGTGCTTTTGAAACTGGCGCCGTCCCTAGGGCCAACTCAATAGCAAATTCAATCACTCTATCGGGTGGTAATCCCGGAAGGTCTTGTGGGAATACATCTTCAAATTCGTTAACTACCGGAATATCTTGTAAGTTGGGCACCTCCTTCTGCGTGTCCACCACATAGGCTAGGTAGGCTTCATTTCCTTTTCGTAGCATCCTTCTGGCCTGGGCCATAGTCAAAAATTTCTGCGTCTGCCTCTTTCCTCTAAATATGACTTCTTTCTTTCCTGGGATATTTAACTTAACTTTCTTCCCCTTACAGTCTATCTGAGCATCATTGCTAGATAGCCAGTCCATTCCAAAAATTACATCAAACTCCCCTAATTTAAAAGGAATCAGATCAACACTAAAAGATTGCTCCCCTATGCCTAACTCACAGGCGGGGTGAATCTGGTTAATAGGAATAATTTCATGATTGGCTATTTCTACTTGTAAGGGTTCTATCAAGGGTTCAGCCTTAAGTCTTAATTTACGCGCAAGGTCCTTTGATATAAAAGATCTAGTTGCTTCCGAATCAAATAAAACATTTGCACTGACTGAATTTAGAGAAAGGGTACCTGCTATCACATCTGAGTCTTTCATAGCATCCTGGACTGTCATGTTGAAAGTCCTCGCAGTAGGTGGCTTATTGGTGGCAGCCCTGCTGGCTCCTGAAGCTGCTGGTTTGTTCATTGGGCATTCCTTCTTCCAATGACCCGGGCGTCCACACTGATGACAAGTGGTGGTTGGAATGACGGCAGGGGCTGACGAAGGGCATTTGTGGGAATAGTGGCCCACTTGCCCATACTTAAAGCAGGTTACTGGCTTTCTCTTACATTCCCCAGAATGCATCCTTCCGCAAGTGTTACAGGCTGACAATGGGGGTCGAGACTGGTTGGAATAGGACATTCTTGACTTCTGGCCGCTCTGGCTCACATTCACGCTCATTGGCCGCTTAAACCCAGTGTTCTTTCCCGGTAGGGACACTGCTCCTCGATTAAATCTAGTTGGGAAGCTCCTTCCTGCGGAACCTCCACCCATGCTCATGTTTTTCCTCTTTATTCCCTTCTTCTCTCTTTCCTTCTGCATCTGTTCACTTCCGGCTCCTACAATTGTTGCCTTTTGCACCAGAGTGGCATAATCAGTAAGCTCAAGGATTGCCACCCTATTCTGAATCCACGGTTTCCGTCCCTGCTGAAACCTCCTAGCTTTCTTTTCCTCGGTGCTCAGAAATTCCGGCACAAACCTTGATAACTCAGTAAATTTTGCTTCGTACTCTGCTACAGATAAGTTATTCTGCTTTAGCTCCAAGAACTTGAGCTCCATCTGGTTTTCCATAAACCTCAGGAAATATTTTCCCAGAAACAACTGACTGAATCTCTCCTAGATTATAATAGCATCTGTCTCCATGTTTTTCTTGGCCTCCCACCAGTAGTTAGCCTCTCCTTTTAGAAGGTAGGTAGCAAATACAGTCTTCTGTGCCTCATCGATACTCAGAATCTCAAAGGATTTCTCCATTTCCTTTAACCATACCCTTGCCTCAACTGGGTCGGCTGATCCGTGGAACTCAGGGGGCTTAAGGGACTTAAAAGCCCTGAAAGAGTTTGCCACAGCATTGTTATTTCCTTGAGGGGGTGGGTTGGGTTGACGTTACAAGTTCTGCCTTAGTAGTTGTATGAACTGGCCCATGGGATCCATGTCTGGGTTTGGTATTGGTTGCTCAACCTCAGTTTCTCCTTCCTCAGCCTCTATCTCAAATCCCTCAACATCATATGTTTCCTCCTCCTCTTTATACAGGGAGTCATCCTGTTCAACATTATCCTCATCTTCCACTTCACTGTGTTCCTGGTTCCTATCGTCCTGGTTATGGCTTCCCTGGTCCTCAGATCCAGGGTTCGCCCTAGTTCCAATCTTTCTTGGCGGCATGATACTGATAATACAAAAAATTATTGGGAAAAAAAATCAACGTTAGGTCACAATCATACTCAACATTGTGCCTTACACAGCTCTATAATGGGGAGAATGTATTTCGCAATTCTATTATTTTATGACAGTTCTAATAAGAAGTGCAGTAATAATAATGATAAAAACAGTGATCTCATCACTAAGGAACTGAACTGAAAGGAAACAAATATATACATAATGCGAGAAATACATAGTTTGATCTGGTCAAAAGTACAACAGTGCTACAGCCATCTGTCCCAAAAGTGATACACAAGAGTCTATCTGTCTAGTCAGAAAAAGGAATGCTATATACAAGTCAACTATCCCGGAAAATTGGCTCTTACTAAGGCCTCGACTAACTAGACAACTAGACTATCCCATCATCAGTCCTGAATCACACACCGGAGCGGGTCAGCTCCCATACCCTTTCCATCGCACGACGGAAGATATAGTCGGCCTGCCACCTGGAGATCCTACCATGCCTGTCCCCTTGGAGCGATCTGAGTCTCGCTCGGGACGTGAGCTCTATCCCTGTCAGCTCCCTCCTCAAGGATGGGGTATAGCAGCCCTAGTCTCATAAGCTCGGGTACGCCTACCCGCCCCTCTCTGCATCCAACTCCCTCCTGGCCTCATCCAGCCGGGCCTCAGCAACAGCCACTCGGGTCCTCAGTACATCCTGAACATAGCCATGGGCTAACAAAGACTGCCTATAGGCAGGGTCGAGAGGTGGTGAATCCGGAGCCGCTGGGGGTGCCTCCTCGGTCTGCCTAGGCTCGGAAGTATGGGTCTCTGAGCTGTCATCATATGGGCTCCAGGATAGTGGTGGAGGGGTAGGAGCTCTGACCACCGGGAGTGTGGGTAAAGGGGTACCAGTGTACACTACCATAGCTCCGACACGCTCCTCAACCACTGCGACCTCATCCGGGTCCTCCTCATCTAAAATAGCAACAACCTCTGTCTCTGACTCCTCTGAGAGGTCCTCCTCATCCTCCTCCATCTCAGGCTCCTCCTGATCCTCGGCATCTAGCAGTGCCTCATCATGCTCACGCTCGAACATCTCAGGGTCCTCTATCTCATGCGCCTACACATTAAACGAGCTAAGTTACTATCATGATACTTATAAGGGTTCCCGTAAGGGTTTTAACTGTCAGCGCTACTTTAAGTAGTCCGACCTTGAACTTGGCAAGAGTTCTTATTATCTTTGTGAGTTTATTATTACATCGTCGCATCATCTCTGAGGTTTATAACGCTTAGCTCTGATACCATTTCTGTGACACCCCCCAGATCCGGGGTCGGGAATCCGGGTCGTCACGGTCTTTCTTTCCACAATATCACTTCACTTAATTAATAATAAATAACCTTATGCTATGACCCCACACCAACACACACCACAACCCGTTATAGTCTCAGAGATGAAATTGAAATAAATACAAGTCCTTGAATCCACAATTTAAAAGTTATTACAACCCAAAATGATTACTTGATAAATTTACAGTTAATTGCCATTATCTGCCACAAGTTATAATTATACAATATTTGGTTCCCAAAAGTAGAATGCCTGATCTACCAATAGATCTACCTCTGCAGCTATAGCAGCTACAACATCAACGGGAAGACGCGGGACGCTTCCCACGCGCTTGCGCTGGGTCTGCTTGAGTCTGACCATCTTTCCTAACTGTTGTGTGATGAAGAAATGAAGCAAGAGTGAGCATTACAGCTCGCAAGATAATATATAGTGTAAACAATAATGCAAGTATCTAAATGGATAACTTACTAGAATCCTTTATCAAGTGTAAGGTAATTACTTACTGGATATAAGTTTTAAGGAAGATGAAGTTACCAATTACTTCACTATACTTATATCATTTTTAGAAATCTACTTGAACTACTACTGTTCAAAGTATAATAAGTTTCAAAAGGTCATCCCATAGATGAGACCACAAGTTAAAACTTGAATAGATTCAATCTTTGAAATATTTTTAAAGGAAATGAAGTTACGAGATACTTCATTCAATGGGAACCCCATTAAAACTATTTGATCCTGTCAATGCTTCGGCAACCACCCATTCGTAGCCTTTCGATCGAAATGCTACGGGTAGTGTTGCACAATTATCCAACTGGATGATGAACTCATTACGGGAGTTTGTCGCGCCAGGAAGACCACTTACGATGATCAGTCGTAGTAGTGCAACCCCACCATTTTCTACATGTAGAGGAGAACCTGTCGGATTTACTTGTCAACCGAACACTGGACTCCTAAGGAATGGACCGTCTTAGCGGAACTTCCAGGCCATTTGGGCCAATATATATAGGCTGGGCCGGCGCCACTCGACCACTTACGCCACTCCTAGTTCAGATGAAATCCATGACTCCGAAACGTAAAGTTCGTCCCACTTTCCCCAAGTAGAAACTTGTTGATACGGCTCCACCAAGAAGTCGTATCTAGTTGGAAAGGAAAACTCACCGATATTTCCCAGGCTATGCCTGTTAATGGATTAACTTGTTCCAAGAATTTTACTTCCCGAGTATTGGGTAAGTAATCAAAAACTCTTTTATCAAAATAGCAACCTTGTTGCGAATATGAAACATACCACAGAGCCGGATCCCTCAGGTTTTGAGCGAGTATTTAAATCCCCTTCGAAAGGAGGATCTTAAATATAAAAATGAGTTTTGGGATCCGCTCTAACTTTTAAAATCATTTTGAAGACTCGCAAAACATTTTTTTTAAGAATGTTTGGAGTGATGCTGATTTAATAAATCAGTCCCAATATATTAGAAAATATATGAATATTATTATTTAAATAATATTCCCATAAAGAATAATCATTATAAAAATAATTGAAGTAGAAGTTTTAAAACTTATACTTGAAATGAATATTAAATAACCAAAGATATACTTATACGAAAGTATTATCTTTATTTGAATAATCAAAAGTAAGTTTGATTATCGACACATTATTCTTTAATAAAATTAAGAATAATAATTAGTAAATAATCGGAGTCATAAGTCCTCGAATGAATATTCAAAATAATATTCAATAATAAAATAAACGGGGTCATAAGCCCTCGAATGAATATTCAAAATAATATTCATTAATAAAATAAGGTTATCGAATAAACCTTATTTGATTCATAGTTTTAAAAACTATTCATATATATATATATATATATATATATATATATATATATATATATATATATTATACTCGGGAGCCTCGACTCCCGGTTTTTGAAAAAGTTCACCTTTGGGTCCCCTATACTAAGGGTATCTGCAAATTACCGCTTATCTCTAGCATATGTATTATCAACTGAATCAACAGATATATGTATCAAGAATACGAAACAGGCATGCATATATACCATATCACATGTTACAATATATCGCAAGAATTTGCTAAATAACCATTATGCATCTATCACAAGATAATGCATGTACAAATGTATACATCACAACAACAGTATAACGGATAGAAAACTTTCCTGAGCGACTGGGGGTTATAAATGGCTTGGGACGAGTCTGGTAACCTATAAACAACATATAAGTTGGAATTAAACCAAAGTCACTTATAAATCTATACTTTAACCAATTTAGACTCTAACGCTCGCTTTGCGCTTAATGATTCTCTTAAGTCGCTCGAGTACCCTCGGCTCCACCATTTTTAATAAATTAACCATTACGAGTTTTAAGGCGATTCTTTCGCGAGTGTCTTACCAACTGCCTAACACACTTTACATAAATGTTTCATACTCCAATTAGTCCTTTTATGTCTTTAACCTATGTTTCAAAGTAAGGCGAGGGGTAATGATTCGTTCGCGAAACATCGTTACTTAAAACGGCCGTTTCTCCTAAACCGTACATCGGAATCAAACGAACTACATATCAAAACAAAGCTCGTAACATGAACTATCTAATCATGGCAATGGTCAAAACCTAGTAGTGAGTTCACGGGTCCTAATTTTAAGAACAAAAACAGCCTAAAGTAAATCGGACATTACAACGGCTATGTTTACGCGATTACCCAAATTTAAAACACTCCAATTCAACCCACAATCAATCCACAATCACAACCCAATCAAAACTCCATCCATACTACATCATAAAAGCCCAAACAACTCAACATTAACAATTTATACTTATTCTTAAACTTGAATTTAACTACACTTAAGTTCATTAATCAACAATCCAAGAATTACCACTCCAAAACTTCACAAAACTAACTAATCTCCACATTCACAACAAGCAAGCCTCCCATGAATTCAAATCAACAAAACTAAACCTAATTACTCAAATAAAGTTAGGGTTTGGAGGGGTTATACCTTCCTTGGAGAGTGGAGAATCAAGAGAATGGCTTGGAATCACCCTTAAAGTCCTTATCCAAGCTTAAACTAAACAAAACTTCAAGAACACAAATTTTAGTTCTTGAAAAACACTATTCACCATCTTCTTCCATGATTTTTAGGAAGAGATTGTGAATGATTTAGGAGCTCAAACTTATAGGATATCCATAACTATGCATAAGGAGTCTTAGATAATTACCTTGTGATTTAACAATGCTTGGAACTTGATTTTTGATTTTCTTGCTTTGGAAAAGAAGAAAAAGCTGAGAGCTCATTGGATGAAGAAATGAAATGATTTTGTGTTTTTCTTTGATTTGTTTTGGTTGGTTGATTTTTGATTTATTTTGTTTTGTTACCTTTTTACCATGGTAATTTTTTTGTGTGGTTCTAATTCAACCAACAACACACTTGCTTGGTCATGCTTATGTCACCATGTGATGTCATCCTCCCTCCTTTGTCCTCTTCTCATTGGTTTGATGACATCATCCTCACTAATCTCTTTGATTAGCTTTTAATTATTTGGCTAATGACCGCTGATCTGTTATACGGTTCGCTTAACTTTTGTTTTCGTTTATCGTTTGAGGGATCATACCCGGGATCTCATTACTTAGGTTCCCTTAACCTTTCTCAATACATTATATTCCTTTTATGTTCCTCTATTAAAATCCTTGAATTTAAATCCTTTTTATCCTGTTACCTTATACTCAATTCTTTCGATATCTGGTGGATTTTCGGGAAAAATCAAAAGGTTCAAATTTGGATTCTGACGATCTTTACATACACTTATATATCATATAGAGTACCAATAAAATCTCAGAATATCCATAAAAGAAACCCTACATAGTGTGGCATGAACAGTTTTCTTATTCAGCAATATCAGCAAAAATACTATTCATAAGGGTTACAAAAAAATTCAAAATTTTGGGGTTATTACAAACTTTGCACCTCAAGCCTTTGGATACGAGGCAGTGGAGCAAAAAACTTGATCATATTTCCTGGAGTGCCAAGAGGCAGATTTTGGTCATATTTGTTGCATAAAGTCATAAAATTATTAACCAAACATATATACATTTGTAGAACTAACACAAAGGGAGCTGCAATCCAGTTTTGAATCCAACGGCATAGCTCAATAATTTCGAGGAAAAAAATCGAAGAAAATATATAACATACATAATACAAATACAAGTTAAGTACACGGTTCTCCAAATGTCAATTGAAATTGAGTGAAATCAAACCTGATTGCTCGAAACTGGAAATTTTCCCCTCTCTGCTCGTACCCTAGCTTTTGTTTCCACAAATTCATAAATAAAGAATTTGAAGGCGTAAAGACCAAAACCGATTTAGTTGGGGAGATGGAAAGCCAACTGTTTGAAACTGACTGGATTTGAGATATAAAAAAATTCTAAAATTGATTAATTTGAGGAAGACCTGAAATGAGAGAAATTGGTTTGGTGGATGCTGAGGACTGTCACGTCATACATGAGAGATTTTTCTTTATATAGATATAAGATAAGATATAGATATAAGATGCTAGTTTATTCTGAAAGCTCATGGTGCTTACTTTATGGGTAAATCTAATTCAATGTTAATTTTTTAAAAATGTTGTGGATTCCATCTTCATCTGGGGTAGATTAATTTTACAATTTTTTAGAAGTAAAACATCTTAATTTTAATGAATTTTTTGTTAATATTTTCTGATATGACTAATGCTTAGTTTTAGTAACGATTTTGCATTCATCTTCTCCTTTAATAAAGTTATATTAAATGACTCTTTTCAATGAGTAGCTATTGAGTATTGGAATTTTATTTCTGTTATAGTTATTATGGTGTATTTTTTGTAATTATTGACCATAATTGATGGTGTCAATTTGTTAAGTATCTAAAAGATATTGCAGTTATCTATCATTTGTTTGATTTAGTGCCCGTTTGGGAAATCTTAAAATAAGTAACTTATGACTTAAGTTGAATAAGTGACTTATAAGTAATAAGTAGGTGTATACTTATAAGTTATAGAAGTGTTTGGATAATTTACTTATAAGTCAATTTTTTTAATTAAATGAACTTAAATAATTAATTTTTAAAATAATTTTCTTAATTGGTGAATTTTAAATTTGATTAACATTTTAAAACATATTTTTTAAAACTAAAGTTAATAAAAAAATGAAAAATCAAAATAAGTTGAAAAAGTACGTCCTTAAGAACATTCAACTTATCAGCTTATAAGTTATAAATTTGACTTATAAGTTGGGTCGACAAACACTACTCGATAAGTTATTACGGGCTTATAAGTCATAAGCTAACTTATAAGGCCGTGCTAGAATCGTTTTTTACATGGATTTTATTAAGATGTTGCTTATTGCCAAGTCACTTGCTAATTTTTTTTTAAAAAAAATATTAAACTTTCTTTTAAATGTTTGAGAGTGGTGATAATTTTTTCTTTTGGGTTGCATAGTTTGTTAAACTTGTAGTATTATATATTTCTCCCTCGTGCATGGTTTTAGATAATATGTCCAATTTTATTATCTTTGTTAACTTATTGGAAAATTATTGGTAACAGGTGAGATTTATTCGCATGGTTTGTGCAAGACACTCATGTATAATAACAAGACTAAGTCATATTGACGGCCCTAAGATTAAGTTTTTTGATAATCAATATTTGTATTCTGTAATTGAATTCCTTGAGTCTGTAAAAATGTTTAGTATATTAGACTGGGGGATTTTTTTGTGAACAGTTTCAAACTAAGGAATAAACTCTAGAAGAAGATCAAGTCCTGATCATGCCTCAGAAAAAAGATGTAGCAGCTTGGAGTTGAATAATGTTGTTCTAGGAAAAATGTTCTAAGGCAAGATATCGACAAGTCACAAATTAAGGTATATCGAGAAGTCAGTCGAGAAGTCCAAACTGACTTGTAAAGAAGTCCCAAGAGATATCGACAAGTCATTTCTGCATGTAGAGATCTCAGATATCGACAAGTCAAATGAAGATGTAGAGAACTGGAGATATCGACAAGTCAATACCTCATGTAGAGATCTCAGAGATATCGACAAGTCAAAATGTGTATGGAGAGATCTCAGAGATATCGACAAGTCATTTCTACATGTAGATATCTCAGAGACATCAACAAGTCAAATTCTTCTATATAGAGAATTGAAGATATCGACAAGTCATTCTGCATATAGAAAACTAGAGACTTTGATAAGTCATTTACATATGTCGAGAACTCGAGATATCAATAAGTCATTATACTTATCGATATGTCACTTCTCTAAAGAACAAAAGAAGATCTCAACATACTATCTCAAATTCAGAATACAGACAAGTTCAAGATTATCAGTAAATAAATAATTCATTCACTGAATTGGAATGTCTACAAAAGCAACTTGAATAATACAAGATCAAGGGCCAAGATTCACTAGACAAAGGATGGTCACAAAACTGCAAGATTCTGCAAAGATTTGATAACACCAGTAAATAAAATACACAAGGTTGCTTTAAAAATTGGTTTAGTATATTTTAGTGCAAGTTTTGTAAACCCGTGTTGCTAGTCTATAAAGCATGCACGGGTCCTTAGTTTAGAGGTAATAAATATATCTAGAAAAATCTTGTATTCTCTCAAGATAGAAGCCGAGTTCTTATTTTCAAGAACGCATATTTGTAGTTACACAAATTTAATTAATACAATTATATGAGTTTTTATATTGTGTCTTGTGTGTTTTACTGTCAAGTACTCTATCTCTACAATTTTAAACTGCTTTATTCACAATAGTTCAACCTATTTTAAAAACCAAATAAAATCCAAGAAACACATTCACCCCCCCCTCTGTGTTACATTTCTTTGCATTCAATATTTAACAAGTGGTATCAGAGAAAAATATAAAAGAAAACAGATAAAGATCTTGGAAGAATGAGTGCTCGAAAATTAAGCATTATCAAGATACTTGTCTTTGACAAGATCAACTACACACTTTGGAAAAAGAAAATGATGCAGTTCATAAGGATGGCCAACCCCATGTACATTCAGATTCTTAAAAATGGACCTTTCATTTCTTTGGAAAGGGTTCCTGAAGCTACAAATGGAGACATTGTCATACCAGCACATTATGCACCCAAAGCTCCTGCAACCTACACAAAGCCTGAAAAAGAAAAGGTTTCACGGGATAGCAGTTTACAACTCATATTAATTGAGTCTCTTGATAATATAATGTACAACAACATTATCAACTATGATTCTGCTAAACAGATCTGGGAGAAAATTGAGATACTGTGTAGTCTGTGTGAGGGAATAGAAGAAGTTATATCTGACCAAAGAAGAATCTTGGTGTCACAGTATGAGGGTTTTATGATTAAATCTACAGAAAGTATAATTGATATTTTTGAGAGGTTCAATAAGTTGATAAATCACTTGCAGCTTCATGACAAATACTATGAAGCTGAAGAGGTCAGCCTGAAATTCTTGCTCACTCTTCCTGACCATTTGGAATAAAAAATTCTGTTATTAAAGAAAGAAGAGACTTAAGCAAAATGATACTAGAAGTCTTGTATGGAATCTTGATAACTTATGAGCTGGAAATGTTTCAGAGAAAGTCATTGAGAGCTGGTCAAGGACATGTTGTTAATGGAACTAGTTCCTTGGTTTTCAAGTCATACTGGAAATAGAAGATAATGAATTCTACACCCTTGATAAACTGAATAAGATGGAACATTCAATGGCTTACCTTGTAAGAAAATTCTCTAACATAAGGGTTAAGAAGCCAAAGTTTTTCAAGAACAAGGGACAGGCATCCAACAACAACAACAATTGGAAAGGAAAAACACAGTTCAACTCAGCTGGCAAAAGCGGCTACAGAACAGGATCTGTTGACAGATCAAAAATAAGATGTTACAGTTATGATGAGTTAGGTCACTTTTCCACTGGTGTAGAAAGCCAAAGAAGGTGAAGAAAGACAAATCTTATTTGGAATTGGAAGAAAAATATGAAGCTCTCCTGAGAAAGCAACAGGGAAAGGCTTACATTACAGAAGGCAAGAGTTGGGATGATACAGTTCAAAAGAAAAATAATGAAGAATTTGAAAATTATGCTCTCATGGCTCTCGAGCAAGGAAAAATCATCTGTATCCAAATCAGAGGTAACAACTCTAACCATAATTGATTTAAATACAAGCCAATATAAAGAAACTGTTGAGAAAATGAGTGTAGAGATGTTTCATATTCACACAAGCATGATGAAAGCTGCTAAGGAAGTGAGTAGGCTGTCAAAAATAAATGAGAAGCTTGAGATAGAAAAACAAGAGTTAGAACTGCAGCTTGTTGGCCTTGAGATAGTTAGACAAGAAAATGAGTATCTCAAGAACAAGCTGAAGTGTGCTGGAGAAATAGAAGTAGTGTTAAGAGAAAAGATTGAGAAGAATGATTTGAAGCTCAAATCATATAAGAATGCATCTAAATTGGTTGGACAATACCAGGAGAAAAATAAACTATGTTCTAACATAGTTATTGGTTTGGACTATGAGGACCTGAATTCTCACAAGAAAGTTGAAGGTAATAAAGAAAAAGAGACAGTGAACCATTATGTTCCTACAATGTTGAAAAATGTGAGTGCGCCTCTATTCAAAGCCTGTGAGGTTAATTTCAGTGAAGTTGAGTTGGTCATCAAGCAAAACATTACATATGAGGATAATGAGAAGAACAATACAGGAACCACTTCTACTACTGAAAACAAATAGAAGCCCACAGTGACTCAAACTGCCAAGATACCAACCAAGGAGATCAAGACAGAGAACATTTAAAAAAAGAAAAAGAACATGAATAGAAAAATAGGTGTAAACAAAAGCAACTGTAATATTCCATATTTTCAAATATTATTATTATTATTTGGAATTATTTATGTGATTTTATGTGAGTTTTAGTGAATTATCTGGTAATTGGAGTTGATGTTTTGGATGTTTATATGTGATATTATTTGAGTATTTTAATTTTTATATGTCCAGAATAAAATATAGTTAATTGTGATATTTTTTCTGGAAATTTTTGGAGTGTTATATGATTTTATAATGAATTATAGATTTAATAACTATTTTCTGAGTAATTATAAAACTATTTTATAAAGTCGGGAATCATTCAACCTCAACTGTTTTTATGTTTTTACAACCCGAAACTATTCCAAAAACTCCTTCCTAACCTAATCTGGATATTCTGAACATTTTTCGTGTTTTAACTTTATCGATCCGGATTACGGTTTGACCTGTGCGCGTCCCGGCGCAAAATTTTCGATACGATAATCATTTCGGTAGATCAATAAAACCCGTATTCTTGAGAGACGTGATATATTTACATTATTTTCTCATAAGGTGTTTTATAAGAAGTCCGGTTTTGATAATTATCCAAATATGGTATTAAATTGTATCATTTTTAAGTTACTTAGCGGCTAAGTAATCTATTTTTGGATCTGATATGTGCATGTGTTCATCAAATTGTTAAATGGATAAAATATGTGATGGTTCGGTCAGCTATGTGTTGTTGTATATTATTAATTTTGTGATTTGTTGGATGCGTAGAGTAATTTTATAATTAATTATCGAGCTGTATGACATTATTTGGTTTTAAAATGATTTTATTGAATATTTATTCTCATAAATGCTAAAAGTGTTTCTAAAATTATTTTTGTCGCTTTATAATTTTATTTATAATTTTAGGATTTTATACAATTTAGAAATCGACATTTTATTGATTAATTATCGTTAAATGATTTTCTGATTTCATTTAATTAAAAAATCAGTAGTTAATTCTGGAATTCTTCAAAAAATTTGAAATTTATATTTTATTAAGTTTGGAATATTCCGAGAATTTTAAAAAAAAATTGGTAATTTTTGGAATAAATTTCATCTGCGCGTTGTTTCGTTTATTCGTTGAAAAGGGGTATAAATTGTGTTTCAAAAATTATTTTAAAATTTTGAAAATCCTATTTTTATTAACTTTTAATTATTGGTGATATATTATAAAATATTTTATTAATGTTCGAGTTTTAGTTACCCGTGAATTGTTCGTTAAATAGTTACAGTGCGGGTCATATAAAGTTTTGTTGCGAGGTTTATATGATAAAAAAGGGGGCAGTTTTATTCGGGTGCCCGTTTCCTTCTTCTTCTTTTTCAATCATCGGTCTCTCCTCTCTCCCACGATCAATCTTTGTCTCAATTTTCCGGTATCTCTCCCTCCTCTCCTGTTTTTCTCCTCTTTCCCCCTATCCCCTGTTTCTTTTCCTCGGTTTCCATCTCTGATACTTCCTCGTCGCCGCCCCTGTTCCGGTTGTTTCCAGTGAAACTCCGGTACAGCCACTGTGTTGGTATACATGCGTGTTTGTTGAGTATATATTGATGTCTGTTGTGTTGTTCTGGCGACTCGTTGTTGCCGAGTTGTTTTCCCGATTGCATGTTCAGTTGTGGTACACGTGCGTGCGTGTTCCTGGTTGAAGTCGATTTTTATTTCTAAAATTTTGGATTATTCAGATATTCTGATTAAATTATTCGAGTAGTTCTCGCTGGTTATATTTTAATTATTTAATTTATTTTCTGCAGGGTATTAATGATTGCAGTTTGTGATTAATCATATTTTGCGAGAAGTTAATTTTATTAATCGGCGAAGTTCGAGTTGGAAACCCGTGAAATTACTCGGGTACCCGCGGAATTTTATCGTCGTCCGCGATGAAGTTTTACGAGCGGACGCTGGACGGTGATGACGTTGTTCTGAGTCCTACGATTTAAAACATAAAATACGAATAAAAATTGTAAAATACGGATTAAAACATAAAAATACGGATGATAACGATTATTAATTGTATTTAATTGGAATTGGTGAATTGCAAATTGGCGTTGTTAATTGAAGTTGGTGATTGGATTGTGGATTGCGATTGATTGTGTTGTTGTGTTTTGACGTCGGGATGTTCGACGGGTAGGCCGATAAACAAAGGAGACGCTGCCCGATTTTCGGGAAATTAATTCCGAAAATACGGGAACGTAACCTACGATTATCGGACACGTCGAACGAAGATATATAATTAAATTTTACGAAACCTAATTACGTGTTGGGACAAGATATTTTTATAAATAAACCATTCGTCTATTTAATATGAAACGAACTCCTCTAGACTTAGAAAAATATTCTAATTTCAATAAAAAGTACTTTTGAGACCTAATTTCTCTTATATTAAAGGACTGTTTGATTTTTATATCATTCTGAGTTAATTTTGATCGATAAATCATATTTTTGACCCGATTTCCGTTTTAAACGTATCGAGTCGACCCTTTTGAGGAACCGAGGCATGTGTTATATGAATTATGCGATACGTGAATTACGTGTTTACATGCAATGTGAATTATGTGCATATGTGAGTCAAGAGTCATGTGTTTGTCTGTTATAGTTATGTGTGGGCTAACGTATGGGTAGACGATAGGGTGTTGACGCGCAGTTCGTCAAGTGATTATCGATTAGACGATTAAAGTTGTATCTTTTAATTATAGATGTGGATCATTCGAGTTGATTGGGACAAGACGTTGGATAAAGAATGAGATAGAGTGATATTGGATGTCTGGCTTCTAGCAGTCGCAGGAGCAGCATATCGGTGAAGTGTTGAAAAGAAGGGCGGAGATGTTTTGAGACAGAATGTCAGAATAGATGCGTCTTTGTGAGTGTGACTAACTGCTAAAAACCCAAAGGCAAGTATTTCTATCATCACTTATTGTTCAAGTGATATTTATCTTGAATCCTATTATGCAAGTATTGATTTCCCTATTCTCAGCTCAAAATAGATAAATATTTTACATATCGCTGAATTAAATAATTCTGTTTATGCAAATACTCATCTGCTATTCTATGTACAGAATAGTCAAGTGATTTTACTTATCCAATTATCGGATTTATAAATGTTTTGGATTTTGAGAAAAGTGATTTGGTTGCGAATATTCCTACCCAAGAATTGGGGGAATAAAATTATTTCGGGTGTCGATTATTATGACCCCTCTCAAGAAAATGTTTTAAGATTGGATCATAATTGCGTAAGTGACCGGGACGGACGGTCCAGCGGAAGGCTATTTCTAAGTGCCATATGGAATATTATGACACAATTTTTGCCACAGGCAGGTATATTGCCTTTTGTTTGAGTACTCGTGTTTTTGGGGTCACGTTTCTACTTTTGATGACCTTGTGCTATCACACGGGCTGATCAGCATGTGATAGTACGTCTGTCGGAGAATGATCCTAATCTAAATTATCATATCATTTTTGATATTCATAGAATAAATGATTTATCAACTGTTTCTGTTTTAGAATAATGGTGAAATGCAGTTTTGATTCAGATTCTGATTTATGTTGATACTTACGTTGTTGTTAAATATCAAAGGTGGTATTAGTATAGATGATTGATGTTGACTTCAGTATGGAATGTTGTGAGCATCAAAGTTCGTATTGATATCTAATTTGATATGACAGCAAAATAAGTATTAATTTCAAGAGTTCGGTTTTGAGTAAAGTTTATGATTCAATCCATAATCATTGTTTCATGTTATTGTGGTTTACGATATTTCCGTAAACACTGTTTTACGAGTTTTATTCTCGTCAAGATTCAAAGTATTGCTGAAGCATTTCGCTCGAAAGTATCAAAAAGAGTTTTGAATACAATGAGAAATAATTATCCGATTTTTAATAAATTTTCTGTTTCAGCAATTATGATTTTAAAATGTTCCGCGCTATTGCAAATGTCAGTTTTATATTAAAATGACCCGATATTTACTATAATGAACTTGCTGAGCATTTCTTTCGCTCATACTTGCCTATTTTTAAATTTAACCTCCAGTGAGGATTAACTTGCGCTATTTAACCGCGTAATTCAAGGAAGCAAAGAAGAAGCTCTTGGAAGGTGGTTCGTCCGGGGTATGCGAACTAGTGTAAGTTCTATTGTGTAAAGTTGTTTATATTATATTGTATTATATTTGTGTTATTTTATTTGGGCCTAGTATACTTCATTTCGAAGTTATACTAGTGGGTTTAGTTTTGAGGTGGAATTTGTTGAAAAGAGTTTTAAAAGAAAGTGAAAATTTATTTGTGAAATTTGGATATCTTGTTTCTAGAACTGTAACCTTAAAAGATCTTGGATTAGTTTAGGGTCATAAATGATAAATATCTTCCGCTGGCATTTATTTATTGATTAAACGGGTTATTTTGGATTGAGATTTTATAGTGACGACCAAATCCTCTGACCCCGGATTTGGGGGCGTTACAGCAACAATTATGCCTATGTTGTAGATGCTCCAAGGAAGCAATGTCAAGAATGTGGCTCAATAAATATCTAACTCACCTTTGTAAAAAGGCTGTTAGTGCACCAAATGTGGGAGCATGCAAGTACAATGAGGCTGTGGCTGAAGATCCCTATTCTTTCTGTGACAAGTTTGACTGCATTTCTTGCAAGATGATGGTTATGACAAGTTATCATAAATTGAAAAAAAAATCTCAAGAAAGCCAATTTTGGATTTGAGGCTAAGAAGGAAAATGTTGATCAAACTCTGAATGATGTTCTTTTTGAAAATTCAAATTCTATTTCTGCAACTTTTCTGAAGAAGAGGAAATTGCCCAACATTGCTTGGGTAGCTAAACACACTTAATCCTCATTGTGTACAGGGCAAGAAGAATAAAGTTATATGAATCATTGAAAGTGGATGTTCCAGGCATATAATAGGTGATAAAGCCCTGTTATCATAGTTTGAGGAGATGGATGGGCCATTGGTGACTTTTGGAGACAACAACAAAGGATTCACAATGGTATATGGCAAGTTAATTTCTATGAATGTTGTCGTTGAAGATGTAAAACTAGTTGTTGGTCTTGAAGTAAATCTTCTAAGTGTTAGACAGTTTACAGACAAGGGTTTCAAGGTAATTGTTAAGTGGCATTTATGTCCACTTATAATACTCTATAAAGACTTGAATTAATGTTTTGTACTTGAGTTATTTGTGTATTTGATATGCTTTTGTAGTGTTTTTGCATTTCAGGCATAAATAAGAGAATCAGGAGATTTAGCATTATTTTGGCGCTAAATTGGTGTTAGGTGGTGCTCAGGAAGATTACTCAAAGATTGCCAACTCAAACCAGCCAAGAAAAGAAGAAAAATAAGTTTTTCCAGAGAGTCAGCGCGCCCGTGCTGTAATAGCGCACGGTCGCATCGAAGATACAGAATTGCAGCGCTCTGGTAAAGCGCGGCCGCGCCGGGTCAATTTCCAAGAATCCTGTTTCTACTACAATTTTGATCTGCGGGACTTTTAATCTGCATGGGCTGCTATATAATGACAACTTAAGGTCATTTTTCATAATAAGACATACCAGAGCTTAAAGAAAAGGCGTGAGAAGATCGTATAGCACAATTCAACCAAGACGAAGAGGATCTAGTTTATTCTTTTGATTCTTTATTTTAAGTTGTAATCTTGGATGCTAGTTTTCTTATTTATTGAACCTATACTCTTGTTTAACGTACTTGGTTTATTATTTATTCAGTATAAAGACTATATTTATTATACCATGCTTTCATCGGAACCTATGTTGATGATGAGTCCGATTATGGGCTAATCGTTATCGTGGGGTTCTAGCGGATTTACTAATAGATTTCTTTAGTTAAATTGTTTCGATACCTTAGTGTGTGGTGATTGTATGATATTCTAGTATTGGTTTTGCTTATTTGTCTTATGAGCATCGCGAACTTATAAGATAGTGTGTTAATCTCTAATGAAGCGACAGTGAACTTAGAGGTTTAGAACTTGCCATGCTAGCATAGGTTCGTGAATTTGTTATGCATGATTTGTAGGTAATTTTAACCATCTTACTTTTCTTATATAATCAGGATAGATAACTTTTCATTAAACCATTATGTTGTCAAATTCTATAGACATATAGGGTCTTAATATAATTGGTGTCTATCAGCGTCTATCTCTTTTGTGGATATCTGATAGTATGGTATTTGTACAACGAAAATTGGCGTTTACTAGTTTCGTGTTATCTGATTAGTATCATCACCATTGCATGCTAAGGTTAAGAATAAAAAGGCTATTTAATGAAGTAGTAATGAAGTTAGAATCCCATATTTGTGTTATATAAGTAAATCAACCTTTTAATCTCTTAGTTAATTGCATGTTAGTTAATCTTAGTTATAAACAATCTCAATTTGTGATCATCTTAGCATTGAATAATAACCATACCATTGTTGCATAAGTACATTGATTAAAATTAACCTAAACCAGTCTCTATGGGAACGAACTAGAAATAATTATATATTACTTGTGATCGTGTATACTTGCATGAATATTAGAGCGTGTTTTCGCCTAACAAGTTTTTAGCGCCGCTGCTGGGGACTCGGTGTTAATTTTTATGTGCTTGACATCAGTGTTCGTTAAAGTTCATTGACTCGGATATTTTACTTACTTGTTTATTGGTTGCTTTTTCAGGTACTCTAGAAAGCGTGTATGCTAACGCACTCTCAACTTCGAAAGAGAACACTGGAAAAAGCAGAGGAGGAAGTAGTTGAAGAAATCTTTGTTGAGGAAAAAGTTGAAGAAGAAGCTCTTGTTGCAATGGGTGAACCAGAAGCAAATACAAAGGCTTTGATGGACTATTCTCAGCCGAAGATCAATTATATTCAGTCTAGCATTGTCCGACCAACCATCATGGCTAACACTTTTGAAATCAAAGCTAGCACGATTGAGATGATATAGAATTCAGTTCAGTTTGGGGGTTCTCCAACGGAAGATCCCAACATGCATATTAGAGACTTTATCGAGATCTGCGACACTTTCAAATTCAAAAATGTTATTGAAGATGGTATTAAGCTAAGGCTTTTCCCATTTTCTGTGAGGGATAAAGCTAAGAGCTGGTTACATTCTCTACCACCAGGATCTATCACCAAATGGGAAGAACTTGCTAAAAAATTCCTTACTAAGTTCTTTCCTATGGCGAAGACAGCTGCAATCAGGAATGCTCTTACTCAATTTGCACAGTAGTCTGGAGAGTCATTGTGTGAGGCTTGGGAGCGATATAAGGAGATGCTTAGGATAGGTTCTCACCGAGGGATGTCGGACTGGATGATCATTAACTGCTTCTATAATGGTTTGGGTGCTACTTCTAAACCCATGTTTGATGTAGCATCAGGTGGAGCCTTGTGGGCTAAAAGTTATGATAAAGCTTATGAACTGATTGCACCGATGGCTGCTAATGAATACCAGAATCCTTCTCAGAGACTAACTCAAGGCAAGGTAGCAGGAATTCTGGAGGTAGATATAGCTACTGCTATAGCTGCTCAGCTTAAGGCTTCGACGATGAAGGTGAATTCTTTGGCTAATTATGGAGTTAATCAGATCATTAGTGTCTATGAGCTTTGTGTTGTTGCCCATGAGATAGGGCAGTGTGCTATTTCTAGTGAATCAGCTCAGTCTGTGAGCAACTTTCAGAGGTTGCAGCAGCCTGTTCCAGCCACCTATCATCCAAACAACTGCAACCATCCTAACTTCAGCTGGAGCAATACTCAGAATGCGGTTCAGCAGACTTATCAGCAGTATGCAGCAAAGCAATACAACCATCCTGGTTTTCAGCAACCGTAATATACACCAAGACAACAACTCCAGCTGCAACAATCTAATGAAAAATCTAAATTGGAGGAGTTGAGGCTCATGTGCAAGAGTCAAGCGGTGTTTATCAAGACCTTGGAGAATCAAATTGGGCAAATTGCCAATGCTTTACTAGATCGTCAACCTGGTACACTCCCTAGTGACACTGAAGTTTCAGGAAAGAAGGAAGCTAAGGAGCATGTTAAGGCAATTACATTGAGGTCTGGGAATGTTGTGAACCCCAAAAAGTCTCAAGTTTCGAGAGATGAAGCTGTGGATGAGGAAGATGTGAAGAAGGAAGCAGAAGTGGAACCAAGGAAGACTATTGTGGAACACACTCCTCCTGAGGGTAATACAGGGGAGAAATAGATCTATCCTCCACCTCCTTTTCCTAAGAGGCTGCAGAAGAAAAAGACGGATAAGCAGTTTGAGAAGTTTCTGGAGGTGTTCAAGAAACTTCATATCAATATACCTTTCGCTGAAGCTCTTGAACAAATGCCTAGCTATGCAAAGTTTATGGAAGGTATTCTCTCTAGGAAAGTGAAGCTCGATGACTTATAGACATTTGCTCTCATGGAGGAATGCAGTGTTGTGCTACCACAAAAGTTACCTCCGAAGCTTAAAGATCCTGAAAGCTTCACTATTTCTTGTACCAATGGAAAAGTGTCATTTGACAAATGCTAATGTGACTTGGGAGCTAGCATCAATCTGATGCCCTTGTCAATCTTAAGAAGTTGGACTTACCTGATCCAAATCCTACTTATATGACCTTGCAGTTGGCTGATCGTTCAATTACATATCCACGAGGCATTATGGAGGATGTCTTGGTCAAGGTGGATAAACTCATCTTTTCTGCTGATTTTGTAATTCTTGATTTTGAGGAGGATAAGAAGATTCCCATAATCTTGGGAAGACCTTTCTTGGCCACTGGCCGAACCTTGATAGATGTCCATAAGAGTGAGCTCACTATGCAAGTGTTGGATCAGGATGTGACGTTCAATGTTTTCAATGCCATGAAATTCCCTACAAAAAACGAGGAGTGCTTAAAAGTGGAGTTGGTCGATTCTGTGGTTACTTCAGAACTTGATCAAATGTTAAGGTCTAATGCCTTAGAGAAGGCCTTGTTGGGGAATTTAGATAGTGAAGATGATGAAGGTGATGAACAGTTACAGTATTTGAACGCTTCTCCTTGGAAGCAGAGGCTAGATATGGCTTTTGAATCTCTTGGATTGGAGAAGTTGAAAAAATCTCCAAAGCGCCTCAAGCCATCTATTGAGGACGCTCCTACACTCGAGCTTAAACAATTTCCTGATCACTTAAGGTATGTTTTTTAGGTGATGCATCTACTTTTCCTGTTATTATTGCATCTGACCTTTCAGGTAGTCATAAGGAAAAGCTCTTAAGAATTCTGAGAGAGTTCAAGTCGGCAATTGGATGGACTATAGCAGATAACAAGGGAATCAACCCTTCTTATTGTATACATTAAATTCTGCTAGATGAAGGTAGCAAGCCAATGGTTGAGCAACAGAGAAGGCTTAATCTGATAATAAAAGAAGTTGTGAAGAAGGAAATTCTCAAGTGGCTAGATGCATGGATCATCTACCCTATTTTTGACAGTTTGTGGGTGAGTCCAGTTCAGTGTGTGCCGAAGAAAGGAGGTTTCACAGTTGTTGCTAATGAAAAAAATGAGCTCATTCCTACTCGAACAGTCACGGGGTGGAGAGTTTGCATGGATTACAGGAAGCTGAACAAGGCCACAAGGAAGGATCACTTTCCTCTTCCGTTTATTGATCAGATGTTTGACAGGTTGGTTGGGCATGAGTACACTGTTTTCTGGATGGCTATTCGAGTTATAATCAGATTTGCATTGCTCCAGAAGATCAGGTTAAGACTACCTTCACTTGTCCGTTTGGGACTTTTGCCTTCAGAAGAGTTTCTTTTGGGTTGTGTGGTGCACCTGCCACATTTCAGAGATGCATGATGGCTATCTTCTCTGATATAATTGATCAAAATATGGAGGTGTTCATGGATGATTTCTCTGTGTTTGGTGATTCTTTTGATGAGTGATTGCCGAATCTTGGCGCCGTTCTTAAAAGGTATGTTGAGACCAATCTGGTTCTCAACTGGGAAAAATGTCATTTATGGTGTGACAGGCCTTTATTTTTGGGCACAAGGTCTCTAGTAAAGATCTTGAGGTGGACAAAGCCAAGGTGTTAGTTATCGAAAACCTTCCTCCATCAATTCCTGTTAATGGAGTTCGCAGCTTTCTTGGTCATGCGGGTTTCTATCGACGATTCATCAAGGACTTCTCTAAAATTTCTAAACCCTTGTGCAATCTTCTAGAGAAAGATGTCCCTTTTAATTTTGATGACGAGTGCCTAGCTGCTTTTGAGATCTTAAAGAAGAGTTTGATCACGGCACCGGTCATAACTGCACCAAATTGGGATGAACCTTTTGAAATAACGTGTGATGCAAGTGACTATGCAGTTGGAACAGTTATTGGGCAGAGAAAGAACAACATATTTCATGTGGTCTACTATGCTAGTAAGACCCTCAATGGTGCTCAACTGAATTATACTACTACTAAAAAAGAACTTTTAACCATTGTCTACGGTTTTGAGAAGTTTTGATCTTATTTGCTTGGGATGAAGGTGACAGTTTTCACTGATCACGCTGCTATTCTATATCTCGTCTTGAAGACGGACTCGAAGCCTAGACTTATTCGATGCATTCTTTACTTCAGGAATTTGAATTGGAGATCAAGGACAGAAAGGGTACTGAGAATCAAGTCGCTGATCATCTCTCTCGTTTGGAAGATCCAAGTGCAACTTTACAAAATATGACATGGATTAATGAGTCTTTTTCCGATGAGCAATTATTTGGAGTGCAAGAAGAAGAACCATGGTTTGCAGATATTGTGAAGTACCTTGTGAGTAATATTTTGCCTCCAGACTTGTCTTTTGCTCAAAGGAAGAAGTTTCTTCATGAGGTGAAGTGGTACATGTGGGATGACCCATTTCTATTTAGGAAAGGAGCTGACCAAATCATCGGGAGATGCATTCTGTACATCAAAACGGGGGGATCTTGCGAGATTTCCATTCGACTGCTTATGAGGCCACTATGGTGGAGAAAAAATGGCAGCTCGTATCCTTCAAGCGGGATTTTTCTGACCTACATTGTTTAAGGATGCACATCAATTTGTTTTGAAGTGTGATTGATGCCAATGTGTGGGTAATATGTCTTAGAGGGATGATATGCCTCTTAATGTGCTTCTCGAGGTCGAAGTCTTCGATATTTGGGGAATTGACTTTATGGGGCCATTTGTCTCATCTTGCAACAATCAGTATATCTTGTTGGCGGTTGATTACGTCTCGAAATGGGTTGAAGTCAAGGTTTTTCCGACAAATGATGCAAAGGTAGTGCTTAATTTTCTTCATAAGCAAATATTCACAAGGTTTGGGACTCCAAGAGTTATAATCGGTGACGAGGGATCGCATTTCTGTAATCGCAAGTTCACTGCTATAATGCAGAGATATAATGTGAATCATCGCATTGCTACAACCTACCATCCTCAGACTAATGGTCAAGCTGAGGTATCTAACAGAGAGATAAAGCGTATTCTAGAGAAAGTTATGTGTCCATCAAGGAAGGATTGGTCTTTGAAGCTGAATGAAGCTGTTTGGGCGTATAGAATAGCATACAAGACTCCGCTTGGTATGTCGTCATTTCAGTTGGTTTATGGTAAGGGGTGGCATTTTCCTGTGGAGCTCGAGCATAAAGTGTATTGGGTTTTGAAGAAGTTAAACCTTGATTTGGATGCAGCTGGTAAGAAGAGGATGCTACAATTGAATGAACTCGATGAGTTTCGGCTTCAAGCATATGAGAACAACGAAATGTATAAGGAAAAATTTAAGAGGTGGCACGATAGGGGTCTGGTGCTCAAATCATTTGTGTCGGGGCAATAAGTTCTTTTTTGTTCAACTCTCGTCTCCATCTTTTTTCTGGAAAGTTGAAGTCGAGGTGGTCAGGTTCGTTTGTTATCAAAACTATGTTTCCACATGGAGCGGTGGAGATTTTTGAGAATGATCCAAGCCAAGCATTCAAGGTGAATGGACAGAGGTTGAAGCATTACTATGGGGATATGGCAAACCGTGAGGTGGTTAGTGCCGTTTTATTATCTACTTGATCTCGAGTTTCTACGTCAAGCTAACGACGTAAACCAAGCGCTTCTTGGGAGGCAACCCAAGTTTATTGTACATTAGTAGATAGAGGAAGAAGAAAACAAGGAGAAAAATATAAAAAAATCAGAAAAAGAAAAAATCAGTGCCAACTACAGAAGCACGGCGCGCCCGCCTTGAGAAGCAGGGCGGCCGCGCTAAAACTCCAGTAACACGGCGCGCCCGCGCTGGTATGCGGGGCGGATGCGTTGGTTTTCCAAAAGCACGGCGCGCCCACGCTGCTAGGAGGGGCGGCCGTGCTGCATCCCTATAGTCGAAAAAAACAGCAAAACAAACAGAAAATCGGGACTTTGAATACAAAATTAATTCCTACCCGAATTTCCTTCGAAGGGTGATTGAGCAACCCGAGAGGAGGCCAGATCAGGATAACTGGAGCGAGAAGACAGGGGATGATTTTAATTTGGATTTGATCGTTGCTACCCTGTGTGTGCCTGAGTCTCACTGGAAGTTCAAGAAGGGCACGAACGAGTATGCCATTTTCCCTACCTCTTGCATGAACAAGTTTGCATGTGCATGGAATTCCTTTATTTATGTAAATATAATGCCATCTTCTCACGTGCATGATGTTACTGTGGAGCGTGCATGGTTGTTATGGGGGATTCTTCAAAGCAACTAAGTGGATCTCGGGATGGTGATTCATCAGGGTATTCTGAGGTTCTTGCGAGGGAGTACTACGGGTTTTATACCCTATGCGTCCATTATGACGAAGCTGTGTGTGGCGGTTGGAGTTTATTGGCCTGCACATGAGCAGCTGTAGCTTCCTAGTGCCCCGATTGACAGTTCTACGCTGTTGAGTATGCAGGAGTGGTATGGTGGAAAGCCCGATCCGAAGGGGCTTGGTTATTCTTATGACCATCTGCCAGGTGGACGTCTAGCACCTCAGGCATATGCTGGTGGGACGACTCAGGCGAGCAGAGCAGCTTGGAGAGCTGAGTTGGGTGAGGAGGCCGGTCCTTCAGGGCAGCAGCAGCAACAGCAGGAGGAAGCACAGGGCAGTGTTGGTATGAGTTCAGTGTAATACAGGCACTTAATGAGGAGGATGGATGCGATGCATGACATCCATAGTCGGTTTGCACAGGACCTTGCCCAGGTGTTGAGGACTGTATTTAGAGCCACATGAGTTGATATCCAGTGGACAGTATTCGGCGAGGACTCTGTGTATCCACCTCCAGACACTCCTGACACTCCACCCGTTGAGGGTGATGACCCTGATTCTGAGTAGGTATGCCTAATTCCTTACATTTACCTTAACTGAGGACAGTGAATATTTTAAGTTTGGGGGTAGTAGTTAAGAATTATATGTTATGTGTGAGTTGCATATAGTTTGCATATTCATGATAGTTTAGTTCTTATAGTTGCATATTTGCCATGTAGTAGTTTTTTTATAGTTTGTTGCATATAGTTCATGCATGTGCATTATAACATGATCCCTTAGATGATTTTTCCAATTGATTTGTGATATTGATGCTAGTATGGTGATGTCGTATTTAGGAATGTTAAGTCTTATCGAGTTAATTTGCATGTTAGAAGCAAAATAATTTCACTAAGTCTTATAGGTTGCTTGCGTTCTAGATCATGATCATGTCTTGTTTATTTGTCGAAGTTTAATCACTTGTTTATATTTAGAATTTAAGATATTCTCTTAATGATAAAATAACATGGATATTTAAAAATTGGAAAAAATTGGATTTCATTGCTAGTTGTTGTGGCTAGGTGTCAAATGGCTAGTAGCCGGCTCATTTTATATGAGTAGTCTAGGGTTGAACGAGATGGAGCGAAACACACTCGTTCAGAAAAAAAAGGAGAAAAAAAAGAAGAAGAAAAAATGTGTTATGCATAATTGATCATGAGTGGGCTCTTTAATACTCGAGTTATTAAGTTTTTAGGGGACTTTGTGCCTAGTGACCTAAGGCTTTTATAGTCTGGGATCCACTAACCTAACGCTCACTACATGAGTATTATTGTATAAGTCTTTTATGGACCTCACACATTGTACGGTCAAATAAGCATATTTGTGTTGTTTATGTGTTATGAATAAACGCATGAATCCATGTACAACTCCGATATAACAATTGAAGTGTTATAAGTCATTTTGAGTTTAACTTTTTATTCTATTTATAACCTTGTGATTGCCTTGATGAGTAGTGAGTCATGATTATTGATCTAGTGGCGATAGTATGTTAGGTCACACACACTGTAAAAGGGGGGGTTGAATACAGTGTATACTACAATTAAATCGAATTAAGAACACAAGTATTAAATACAGAATAATCTTATTAATAAAACAGTATTATAATGAAACCGTTCTCTCTCAGTGATGAACAAATATCACGAGAGCTGCTAGGGTTACAATGAATAATATTCTCGATTATGATAACACTTATAGTGTAAACCCTATGATGTGTTTATATAGACACACAGTTACAAGATAAACTTCTAATTGATATCGAACATAAGTCCGCATCCTAAAATATATCAACTAGTTATCTTTTTCTCCAAGTATTCTATTCTTCATAGAATTCTTCTCCATGCGTATCTCTTCTTGTGTTTGCCTTAATCTTCTTTCCTTCAATCAGCCGCCTTCCTTATCTGAAAGTCTTCTTAAGTCCTGATATTATCTCTTGATAAATATCTTCTGATATCTTAAGTTCTGATAACTTAAGTTCTGATATCTTAAGTTCTGACTTCAGTATAAGTACTGATTTCCAGTTAAGTCCTGATTTGTCCTGTTAGTTAAGATCTGAAAACTAAACACAAATCATTATTAGACATGACATCACAAATATATCTAACAATCTCCCCCAACTTGTAGATTAGCATAATATACAAGTTCAATAGATATTTGATGATGTCAAAAATATTAAGTACAAATGCATATGAGAATTTGAATAATTAACTACAACTCACAGTCTTTATAGCTTTTACCATCCTTAAAGTCTGATATCAGCTTTAACCTGTATATACTTCAAAATTTATCAGCTGTAGTTCTTGCTTGGCTTCAGTGTGTAATCTCTTTAATGTCAGGAGTTGTTCTGAGATAGTTCTTCAACAGATTTCTCTCAGCATATTCAAGTTCATTCTGCATCCTCTTTTTTACATCTTTAAGTTCAACCGTATCTTCACCTCTTTGAAAGATAGCAACCCTGAGATCATTTATTTTTTCTTTCCTTATATCCTGATCCAGTCTGATGACATAGACTTTATCAGACTCTAGATTGAATTCAAGACCTTTAATACCAAGAAATATAGTGATGATTTTGGCGGTATTAGGCTTCATCTAAACTATATCACCATTGTGAGCTCTGTACTTAGGAAAGTATGGCCTGTCAAACTTTACAGAGTAAAGTTTCTCCTGTCTTTTAATATTAGACCTTATGTATCTGGTAGCACCATTTGTTGATCTGTTCTTCACTTGAAGTAGAAATAGCACATGTTGCAATTCTTCAAAATACTTCAAATAAATAGCATCATTTCTAATCTGGAATACCCTCCCATCTGTCATGAAGTATAGCATGATATCTTCTTTTAATACAGAGTGGTAAACCATTTGTACAGACTTCAGTTAATTCAATCTTTTAGGAGTTGTTCCTCCTCCTGGTTCACTCAAAGAAGTTGGATCAGAGGTAGTATTATTTACTCTCTTTTCTTTAGAACTACCCAATCCTAATTTGTCTCTAGCTTCCTTTCCTCGAATAACTCTTGCTTCAAAACCACTTGATGTAGTCTTCAAAAGTTGAGTAGATTGTTGAGCTTTAGTAAACCCAGGTAGTAGAAATTTTGAAGGTTTAACATGAGCAATGTCAGAGGTTTCCTTTTCTTTATCTTCTGATATCAAGCCAACTTGAGCTCCGTCAGAGGTTGCTTGCTTCATTGTAATATCAGAATTTACAAAGTCCTGATCTTGAACAACATGAGCTCTATCAGAGGTTGTTTGAATATTCTTCTTCTTTAAAATCAGACTAGTATCTTCATAAGAACTCACTTGTTCATCCATGGTTGGCACTTTAGCTTTGCCCTTGAACCTTGGATCTACCTCTACTTGTGATTTGTCTTTTGATTCAAATTTGGTTACCTCAGAGTTTGTCTTCTCTTTAATCACAATGCCCTTAGGCTTTGGAGGTTTCTTTGCAGTAATAGAAGCTTTAGACTTGAATTTGTCATTTTCTGCTTTAAGTCTGGCTTCTTCTTTCTTCAGACTTTCAAAGTCCATTCCTGGATTGTCTTTGAGAAATAGTCTTTTAGAAATTTCTTCATCCAGCTTCTGTAACTTGGGGTCTTGATAGTAGACTGATGTCTCCTTCCCCTTAAGCTTCAGTGTCTACATAAACTTCTGTGATTATTGACTTTCACCCTGTATCAGAACATCAGGCTTAGTCAGAACTTGCTTATCAGAACTTTTTCTTCTATCAGCATCAGAGCTTGATCTCTGTGTAGAAGTTCCTGCTTTCCTGAATGAAGAGCCTTTACCTTGACCATGACCTCTATCCCTTTCAGAGTTTCCCCGGTCTTCATTATCATCATCCTTACCCTTCAATGTTTGATCAATTTTGCATTTGGACTTAATCACTTTCTCCCCCTTTTTGGCATCATCAGGTAATAGGAGAGAGAGAGAGATGTAATTCCACTGAAAATTGGATTTTATTTAGTTGAACTTATTGAGAAGCTTGATTCTTTAGTACTTCATCAATCTGAGCTTGATGTTTCTCCTGAGCTTTCTCAATAGCCTCAACTCTGTTAAAGGTAGGCTTGAAAAACCTGTTCTTATCCAGTTTAACATTCATGTCTTGCTGAATCAGGGTTTCTTGAATTTTGTTCACCGTGGCTTGAGTTATTGAGTGTTGACCTTGAAGGTGCCTTGTACTCAATGCAGTAACTCTGAGCTGTGCGTTGAAATCATCATTCACCAGCATCTCATCAGCTTTAGCCAGGTGCTCAGCAAGAATATTTGCATTAGGAACAAAATCAACTTTGTTCCACTCCTTGATCCATTCTTGTCCTCTTGGAGTTTCACTCCAAGGTACTGGTGCATCCCCTCTCACAAACTTTTTAATCAAATTAGCTTTATTAACTGCCGGTAGAGGTGCATGTCCTGAAGGACCAGCTGCATCAGCATTTTCATTTATAGGAGCTTCACCAGTTTTGTCAACATTTGCAGCATCAGAACTTACAGAGCCTGCAGAATCAGCTTCCTCTGATAAAATGATAGTGTGTGAGGCTATAGAGGTTTCAAAATCATCCTCTAAGTTCTGATCAACATCCAAATTCTGATGCCCACCTAATATCTGAGCGTCATCATCTAGATTCAGAAGAGGTGTTGTTGGAATATCTGCATTGAGATTAGCATCTAAAATTGGTATTGTTGGTGGAGTATGTTGAGGAATGGTTGGAGCTTCTAAGTACAGAATCTCAGGCACAACCAAGTTGTGAATATCTATTTCAGCACTTGTACCTGGGTCTTCAGCATGTACTTGTTCAATGATAGGAGACACAGGAGGTGTAGGCACTCTGTCTTGAGCAGTGTCTTTAGCTTGAATTGGCGACAGTGGAGGTGTAGATGCAGTGGCTTCAGCAAATTCTGGTTGTGTAGATGGAAGGGATTCAATCATAATTGGCTCCTTTGGGATCAGAGATTCCTGATCCCCTTCCTTAGCTGTTGCTTCCACATCCTCTGAATCTGACTCAACTGTGTCCCTGTTAGCTCTTTCTTTCTTCCATCTCTTCAAGGGTGGAGAGACGGTGGGAGCTTTGTCATCAGAATTTATCTTTCTAAGCCTTTTGAGTGGCCTAGAACTCCTAGTTTCTTGAACTTTCTGAGAAGAGACCTTCTCATCTACTTTTGCAACAAGTTCCGATGTTTGAACCTGTGCCTCAATTGTTTCCTCAAATCATCAAAATTTATTATTGACCATTATTAAATCAAAACATTCATCATAGGATAAAGTTTAAAAACAATGAAGTAAAGATTAACAAATTGTAATTAAAACATGCACAGTCACATAATTTGAGAACCAAAGACTAAATCTTGCAATTTAAAGGAAATTTCATTAATATATCAGATGAGTACATTTCATAATATTTATCAATTACATGCAAAAATTACAAGACAGTCCTATTCTTAGAATTCTTAACATCAACAGCCTTAGTCCTAGTCTAAGAAGACCTAACGACTAGCTTCTTATGCTGCTGACGAAGAGCACTGCAAGACGAATGATCCGTTCTTGCTGACAGAGAGCTTTTCTCCTTTCCTCTTCCAGACGATCATAATGGAGATGATAGTCCATATAAAAGAATAAGAGGTATGTGTGAACCTCTTGTGGAACTGAGTTCCAGATCTCTTCAGGAATGACAGTTACATACCATTCCCGTCGCCAATCATCACAACTCAACTCGATATTGAAAGTATCATAGTTCAGGAGCAAGTTGAAATGAACCATGTTTTTGATGAGTATGTAAAAAGAGTGAGTTTGTGAGAAAATGGAAGATGTATTGGATGGAATGATTAGTTGGTTTAAATAGCCAATAGAATACCAAGAGACGCGAGGAGTATTTAATAATTACATGTAAAAATAATGATACCTCGTCTCCCTAGACCAATGTGTAATAATAACAGTCAGTAAAAGATCTAAAGCCAGAGTTAATGAGCACGGGAAATAAGTAATGATTACTATGCACATGCAGTTTTTCAAAAAAAAAACTGTTCCCATTAAACAAATGATTATGACTAATTTATCTCACATAAACCAATATTCTGATAAAATATAACCATTGAAATAATGACCAAAAATAAATCAAGGAAGTAAAATATTGCCACGTAAGCATCAGAACTTGATCATTATCAGAATTTAAAAGTCATCAGAATATGGCTTCTTTAATCAAAAAGTGAATGTTTATTTCTGTAATTCTGCACACAAATACTGATATGGTTTCAACAGAACTTAATCATCAAAACTTCCATCAGAACTTGTCCTCAGAATTTATGCAACTGACACTTAAACTGTTCATCTAAAACAATATTGATCACCACAGTAATTTTCATCATTCATATGGAGTGTAAGTATGTGCATTAAGCTAAATATCAGACAAAGAGTAAAGTCTGATTCACTTCAGTACATCTTAGAAATAAGGCATAACTAAGAACTTTGTTCAAAATCTGTCATTAGTCTGAAGTCTACTATAGAATGAGTTCATGCATGAGTCCACCTCAACTGTTTTGTGCTCATTTTATGCATCTTTTGAAATTCCTTTTTACAGTGGCTTCTCAGTGTAAGTGAGTCACGACTACTTATTAGAATTTATGTTGTTATCAGAGTATTTCTCCAGTAATCAGAGAATGTGAAAAGTCACCAAGAAAATTTTATTTTGCTTTTCTAATGCATATTACTTAATACCAACAATGCACTTGGGTCTTCCCTTCCACATATATTTTTCTCTAGATCTCAAAGGAGTACTTGATATATATTTCTTTTCTTTACTTTTTCTTTTGATAAGTGAGGCTTATCAGCACTTAGTACATCCATAAGATTTACTAACATCAGAACTTAACAGATAAGAAGCATTATTCTAGTTTTTGACTTAGTAATAAGATACACAAAGCAAACCTAACCAAGCTCAATATCAGAATTTACTTGTGTTAAAAGATTTCCACATAAACAATTACTTCAAACATGGGATCTTTAGTATATTAGAGACTAATAGGTCAGCATCTAGCACAATTATCCTCATTGGATTGAATAGTCACGGAAATATTTATATCACTATCAGAGTTTAGAAATTCACATCAGACAACAATTATCACTTAGGTAAATTTCAATTTAAGCACAGATTACATAAAGAGAGTAATATCTGTAAATACTGATCATAAAGTCTGATGTATCAGAACATAAACTAAACAGATTTAGAGAAAGAACCTGAAACCATTCCAAGTTCATTTACCAATCTTGTAAAAGTAGCTTCACATAGTGGTTTTGTGAAGATATCTGCTAGTTGTTGATCTGTTGGAACAAAATGCAATTCCACTGTACCTTTTATCACATGTTCCCTTATGAAGTGGTACCTTATGCTGATGTGCTTTATCATAGAGTGCTGAACTGGATTACCTATCATAGCAATAGCACTTTGATTATCACAGTAAATAGGGATTTTAGAAAATTCTAACCCATAATCCAGGAGCTGATTCTTCATCCAAAGAATCTGTGCACAACAGCTTCCTGCAGCAATGTACTCTGCCTCTGCAGTTGATGTGGAAATTGACTTTTGTTTCTTGTTAAACCAAGAAACTAATCTGCCTCCAAGAAATTGGAAGCTTCCACTTGTGCTTTTCCTGTCAATTTTGCACCTTGCAAAATCTGCATCTGAGTAACCTATTAGCTTAAAGTCTGATTCCCTAGGATACCACAATCCTAGATCAGCTATACCCTTAAGGTACTTGAAAATTCTTTTCACAGCTGTTAAGTGAGGTTCTCTTGGATCTGCTTAAAATCTTGCACAAAGACAGGTAGTATACATGATATCAGGTCTACTTGCAGTTAGATAGAGTAATGAGCCTATCATGCCTCTATCATCAGTAATATCTACTGATATACCAGTATCCTTATCCAATTTTATTACAGTAGCCATAGGAGTGGATGCACTTGAACAATCTTGCATTCCAAATTTCTTC
Source organism: Apium graveolens (assembly GCF_009905375.1). Lineage (NCBI taxonomy): Eukaryota > Viridiplantae > Streptophyta > Magnoliopsida > Apiales > Apiaceae > Apium > Apium graveolens. The sequence continues at coordinate 166,282,537 of NC_133647.1, forward strand.
AACAAATTTCTGGTGTACTTATATTGACAAATAAAAGTTCCTTCTTCATTCTTCTTGACTTGAAGGCCCAGAAAATAGCTAAGTTCTCCCATCATACTCATTTGAATCTTGACTGCATTAGCTTGGCAAACCTTTTACAAAGTCTGTCATTTGTAGAACCAAAAATGATATCATCAACATATATCTGTACCAAAAGTAAGTCATTTCTATGGTTGAGATAGAATAAAGTTTTATCAATAGTCCCTCTGTTAAATCCACTTTCCAGAAGAAACTGAGCTAATGTCTCATACCATGCTCTTGGAGCTTGCTTAAGACCATAAAGTGATTTATCAAGTCTGTAGACATGATTAGGAAATTTTGAATCTACAAAACTTGGAGGTTGTTCAACATATACTTCTTCTTCCAATTCTCCATCAAGAAAAGCACTTTTTACATCCATTTGAAAGACTGTAAACTTTTTATGAGCAGCATAAGCCAAAAATATCCTTATGGCTTCCAGTCTAGCAACTGGTGTAAATGTTTCATCATAATCAATTTCCTCCTGTTGAGAATATCCTTTTGCAACCAGTGTTGCTTTATTCCTTGTAATTATGCCATCACTATCAGTTTTGTTTCTGAACACCCATTTTGTACCAACAACTGATCTGCCCTTTGGTCTTGGCACTAGGGTCCAGACTTTATTTCTTTCAAATTCATTTAACTCTTCTTGTATTGCTTGTACCCAATCAGCATCTTGAAGAGCTTCTTCCACTTTCTTTGGTTCAGCCTGAGAAAGAAAAGAGTGATAGAGACATTCATTTGATATTGTTGTTCTAGTTCTTATACGTGCTTCAGGATCTCCAATAATCAAGTCAGGTGTATGTGCTTTAGTCCACTTCCTTGCAGATGGAAGATTATCTCTAGAACTGGATGCTCCCCAATGATCCATGCTATCTCTATCAACATTTTCTGATGCTCCCCCTGAAATTATGCTCTCTGAGTTGGATCCATCAGAATTTGAGTTTCCGGAATTATCAGAACTATCAGAACTTGTTGAAAGCTTGGCTTCATAAATATTACCATGCATGTATCCCTTTAGAACAACTTTGCCTGTAGATTTGCTTACAACTTCACAGTGTTCTTCAAAGAAATCCACGTGATTTACACTGAGAATCAGACTTTACGGATTTAGCTACAAACTTAACAGGATTTAACTTTGGCTTAGTATTTTGTTTAACAATAATTGGCTTAATTTGTTCAGTTCCTGTTTCACTTTTATCATCTCCATAACCTAAGCCCTCTTTCCAGTTTCCACTACTTTATAAATTCTGAGTTGTCCTGCCAGAGTTAGTCCAAGTCCTGATAATCTCTCTTTCCTTTTCTAACTCAGTTTTTAGAGATTGATTCAATTTTAACACTTTATCTCTAACATAAAAAGCATCATCTCTTTCTTTCTGAGTTTGATGGAACATAACTAACTCTTATTCTAAATAGTCATTACTTTTCTTAAAAGCCAGATTTTCTGAAGTTAACCTATCACATGTTAAAGTTTGATCTCTATAGCTAATGAATAAGGTTTTAAGATAAGATCTCAACTCAGTAATATCATCAGTATGAAAAGCATAAGTTGTTTGAGGTACCTTTAACTCAGCAGCTTCAGAACTGCTATCAGTATTTGCCATCAAGGCATAGTTCACCTCATTATCAGAATCTGAAGTGTGACAAGTGTCTTGCCTTTGTCACCTTTTCCTTTCTTGCAATCAGGAGATATGTGGCCTTTCTCACCACAGTTGTAGCATTTAACATTTGAGAAATCTCCTCTGTCAGACTTCCCTGCTTTGCCTTCAGATTTTTTGAATCCCTTCTTATCAGAACTTCCACTTTTCCTGGAAAACTTCTTTCCCCTTCTGAATTTCCTGTAGGCTATCTTTGTGATACCCTTCACCATAAGAGCACACAATTTCATCATCTCTTCATCAGCATCCATCTCAGATAGACTTTCAGTTTTTGAATCCTCATCACTATCAGAACTTGATGACTCAGTATCAGACTTTGTGATGAGAGCCTTTCCTTTGCCTTTCTTTGAGACATCCACTTTGGGGGATTCCTCCTCAGCCTTAAGAGCAACTTTTCTTGACTTTCTCCCATGCCTCTTGCTTCTTTGATCCATCTCAAGTTCATGAGTTTTGAGCATACCATAAATTTCATCAAGAGTAGTTTCATCAAGAGCATAATTGTCTCTTATAGTAGTTGACTTCAAATCCCAACTTTCAGGAAGAGCTAAAAGGAATTTAAGATTAGTATCTTCAAGATCATATTCCTTATCCACCAGTGACAGATCATTCAAGAGTTTGACAAATCTGTCATATAAACCAGTTAATGACTCATCAGGTTTTGAGTCACAGTGCTCATACTCTTGAGTGAGTATAGTCCTCATATTCTTCTTAATTGAATCAGTTCCCTGGCATCTTGTCTCCAAGGCATCCCATATCTCTTTTGCAGTCTTGCAGTTAATTACCTTGTTTGACATGACATTATCAATGGCACTATGTAGCAAATGCCTTACCTTTGCATCCTTGGAAATAGATGAGATATCTTCAGCTATATACTCACTTTTCTCCTTTGGTACAGTCTGTGTTGGCTGATCTGCAACTACAACAGAGAGCTTGGTTGGCTTATGTGGACCTTCATTAATTCTGTCAAGGTATTCTGGATCTATAGCTTCCAGAAACATAGTCATCCTCACTTTCCATATGGGATACTTAGAAGGTTTCAGTATGGGAACCCTAATAGTCTCATATCGATTATGGATTTGAGTCTTTGGAGTTTCTTCAGTTTTGGTGGGCTTGGTTGGAGTTTTCTCTTCTTCAGATATGATTTTTTTGGATCTTTACTGTATATGTGTTAACATATTGCTCTAATACCACTTGTTAGGTCACACACACTGTAGAAGGGGGGTTGAATACAGTGTATACTACAATCAAATCGAATTAAGAACACAAGTATGAAACACATAATAATCTTATTAATAAAACAGTATTACAATGGAACCGTTCTCTCTCAGTGATGAACAAATATCACAAGAGCTGTTAGGGTTAAAATGAATAATATTCTCGATTATGATAACACTTATAGTGTAAACCCTATGCTGTGTTTATATAGACACACAGTTACAAGATAAACTTCTAATTGATATCGAACATAAGTCTGCATCCTAAAATATATCAACTAGTTATCTTTTCCTCCAAGTATTATATTCTTCATAGAATTCTTCTCTATGCATATCTCTTCTTGTGTTTGCCTTAATCTTCTTTTCTTCAATCAGCCACCTTCCTTATCTGAAAGTCTTCTTAAGTCCTGATATTATCTCCTGATAAATATCTTCTGATATCTTAAGTTCTGATAACTTAAGTTTTGATATCTTAAGTTCTGACTTAAATATAAGTACTGATTTCCAGTTAAGTCCTGATTTGTCATGTTAGTTAAGATCTGAAAACTAAACACAAATCATTATTAGACATGACATCACAAATATATCTAACATAGTATTTATATAAGCACTTGCACATACGCACGCTTCTGGTTTGTGAATTAATTTGTGAGATTTATTTGAACTTGTGCGAATAACTACATTTGTTGAGATGTTGCTTATCGGTTGATTAAGTTATTCTATTGGGATCGTTGCATTCATATAGTTGCATTCAAGCATTCTTATTTCTTGTTCTTTGAGTCTGTTTATGCTTGAGGACAGGCATCGGTTCAAGTTTGGGGGTGTGTTAAGTGGAATTTACGTCCACTTAGAATACTCTATAAAGACTTGAATTAATGTTTTGTACTCGAGTTATTTGTGTATTTGATGTGTTTTTGTAGTATTTTTGTATTTCAGACATAAATAAGAGAATTAAGAGATTTAACATTATTTTGACGCTAAATTAGTGTTAGGATGGTGCTCAGGAAGATTGCTCGAAGATTGCCAACTCAAACCAGCCAAGAAAATAATAAAAAGAAGTTTTTCCAGAGAGTCAGCGCACCCGCGCTATAGTAGCGCGCGCCCGCGATGGTGAAGCACGCGCCCGCGCCGGGTCAATTTCTAGGAATCATATTTCTACTATAATTTTGATCTGCTGGACTTCTAATCTGTATGGGCTGTTATATAATGACAACTTAAGGTCGTTTTTCATAACAAGACGTACCAGGGTTTAAGGAGAAGGCATGAGAATCCAATTAGCACAATTTAACCAAGGAGAAGTGGATCTAGTTTATTCTTGTGATTCTTTATTTTAAGTTGTAATCTTGGATGCTAGTTTTCTTGTTTGTTGAACCTATACTCTTGTTTAACGTACTTGGTTTATTATGTATTCAGTATAAAGACTACGTTTATTATACCATGCTTTCATTGGAACCCACGTTAATAATGAGTTCGATTATGGGCTAATCGTTATCGTGGGGTTCTAGCGTATTTACTTATGGATTTCTTTAGTTAAATTGTTTCGATACCTTAGTGTGTGGTGATTGTATAATATCCTAGTATTGGTTGTGCTTATTCGTCTTATGAGCGTCGCGAACTTATAAGATAGTGTGTTAATCTCTAATGAAGCGATAGTGAATTTAGAGGTTTAGAACTTGCCATGCTAGCATAGGTTGATGTATTTGTTATGCATGATTCGTAGGTAATTTTAACCATCTTACTTGCCTTATGTAAGAAGGATATATAACTTGTTCATTAAACCGTTATGTTGTCAAATTCTATAGACATATAGGGTCTCAATATAATTGGTGTCTATTCCGCATCTATCTCTTTTGTGGATGTCTGGTAGTATGGTATTCGTACAACGAAAGTTGGCGTTTACTAGTTTCGTGTTATCTGATTAGTATCATCACCATTACATGCTAAGGTTAAGAACAAAAAGGCTATTGAATGAAGTAGTAATGAATTTAGAATCACATGTTTGTGTTATATAAGTAAATCAACCTTTTAATCTCTTAGTTAATTGCATGTCAGTTAATCTTAGTTATAAACAATCTCATTTTATGATCATCTTAGCATTGAATAATAATCATACCATTGTTGCATAAGTACATTGATTAAAATTACCCTAAACCAGTCTCTGTGGGAACGAACTAGAAATAATTCTATATTACTTGCGATCGCTTATACTTGCATGAATATTAGCGCGTGTTTTCATCCTAACAGTAATATTTGACAAATAAAACTGTTCAATCACTAGCAGGAAAACTGGTGAAGTTGCTCTGAAGGGAGCAAGGATAGCAAGCATATTTTTTGTAGACTGAAACTCGGAAAATAAGGATGGAATATATTGCTTCTACATCAAGGAATCCATTGAGCAAAGAAAGTTGTGGCACAAGAAACTCTCTCACCTGAAATATAAAGCAATTAATACCTTGGTGAAAAAGGAATTAGTGAGAGACATGTCAAATCTGGAATTTGCTCAAGATGAAGTTTGTGAGGCTTGTCAAAAAGGCAAAATAAAAAGATCCAGTCACAAGAGCAAGACTGTAAATTTAATAAGTGCATCATTACAGCTTATACACATTGACCTGTTTGGACCAGTTAATGTCTTGTCTATTTCAAGAAAGAAACATACACTGGTGATGGTGGATGACTACTCAAGATACATTTGGGTGGAATTTATGCATTCAAAAGATGAAACTCCACACATCATCATTGAACACATAAAGAAAGTTGAAAAGTAGGCTGAATATCAAAATTATGTTAAAAGATTGAGGAGTGACAATGACACAAAATTTAGAATTGCGGCTTTAAGTGAATTCTGCAACGACAGGAGCATTGTTCAAGAGTTCTCAGCTGCAAGAACACCCCAGCAAAATGGTATGGTTGAAAGAAAAAATAGAACTCTAGTTGAAGCTACAAGAATAATGTTACAAGATGCCAATATGTCAACAAGTTTTTGGGAAGAAGATGTCAATACTGCATGCTATACTTAAAACATATATTTAATCAATAAAAACCTTGGAAAATCACCCTCCTCAATTTTGTCGAAAAGAAAACCTACTATGAAACATCTACATGTGTTTGGAAGTAAATGCTTTCTGCTCAAAGACAACTCTAAATATGTTGGAAAATTTGACTTTAAAGTTTTTGAAGCTATTTTTCTGGGATATTCATTGGAAAGAATTGCTTACAGAGTTTACGTGCCTGAGCAAAAGAAAATTATGGAAAGCACTGATGTGACCTTTGATGATGACAAGTGTCTAGGCTTGGAATGCCTTGATGAAAATGAAGTTGAAGCCCTAAAATTTGAAATATGGACATTGTAACACCCCCAAATCTGGGGTCGGGGATTCGGGTTGTCACGAGTTTCATTTCCCTTATCAATACTTAATCTTAACAGTCAACCAACTACTGCGTACTGTGACCCCACAATATACACACACACACCACAAGTTATAGTCTCAGAGATGAATACCAAAAATAACACAAGTCATTTTATTCCACAATTATAAACCGTTACACCTTAAAAGGGTTTCTGAATAAATTTACATTTCTTTGCCATTATTACAATTCATAAAGATATATAAGTCTGGTACATCAAAAGTTGAAAGCCTAGCCTATTGGTAGTTCCTACCTCAGCTACAGCGACATCAACGCCTATAGGAAACTGCGAAACATTTCCTATCCGCTCGCAAATTGGGAGCTTGGTCCTGTTCATCTTGTCTGTCTGTTGTTGTGTGATGAAAGAAGAAAGTAAGGGTGAGCAACAAGCCCACCGAAATAATATGTATAATAATTAACAATATATGAGCATTCTCATAGTACTCATGAAAGTCTTGGTCAAGAAGAAATGAACCAAGTTTGTTATCTTAACGCGACCAAGTCGCAAAATATTCAGTATATATATACATATATACTTTTCACAATCTTTGAAATCCTCTGACATGTATAATATACCCAGAGTTCCAGTTTATAACTGTATAAAAATATCGTTGCAAGGTGATCTCATATATTTAACCTTGTCTCAACGTTTTTCTGAAAATCTTTGACATGCATAAGATAATCATTTACTAGATATAAGTTTAAAAGATGAAGTTACAAGATACTCCAATATACTTATATCTTTTCTAAATACTACTTGAACTACCACCGTTCAAGTTATAATCAGTTTCAAAAGTTCATCACACTGATGAGACTACAAGATAAGACTTGAATAGATTCAATCTTTGAAATATCATTTGAAAGAAATGAAGTTACGAGATACTTCATTAAGTCCCGATATATATATATACACCCATATATATATACATTTCATACACTCCTTGAAAACCTCTGTTATGAAAATTATAAACAGAGTTGCAATATCCAATGAATTTGGAAAGGAGAAAACTTTGGCATAAACCCGATATCTTGCTGATCAGGCAAAGATACCAATAAGTAACCTTTTCTACTAGTAGATGGACGAATTCCCAACTGGTCATCACCCTGCCCGCAATAAGACCTTATGCTGGACTGCCACTGTGACGCCCTCCAAACCCGGGGTCTAGATTTGGGGGTCACTCGCCAATAAACTAAAATAAAATAATCACAGCGGAATAATATAATAAATACGACCCCTTTACCTGCACTGGATCGATCACAGGTTATAGTATGGAACAGGCACTACTACAAATCAAGTGTTATTACAAACCATAGTCTAATTAGTTTTACAACTTATTCAAATTTTATTACAAACCTCTAAACTAATTAAGTATCCCAAACTGTCTACCTGGAAACACACCAACTATTTACAAACACATAACCTCTGGTCAGACCTGGAACTTAAGCTTGCCCTGGCCTAGCTGAAAGAATCAAGATAAGAAACAAGTATGAGCGAAAGAAATGCTCAGCAAGTAGTAAATAACTTATGATTTGGAATAACAACAGTATATCTGATGAACAAAACCAACTACAATAACTGAACAGTATCAAAACTGATATAAATTTGATAATAAACAACATTTGCAATATATTATGTTTTGGGATTGGAATCCTCGAACGACGGTGTGTTGCCGCCGGTGATCAGCCGCGGAGCAACACCGGTATGCCGAAGCATATCCAACTAAACAAAGGTACCCAAGGCACATATCGGCCTAGCAAGGTGTTATATCCCGTATAACACATAGCTCACACTGGACCGCCGACACGGCCTCTTACGCAACCATCCAACCCATAAAAACAATTTTCCGTCAATGGAGTCGAATCAAATGACATCCTTAACCACATAACTCCCCATTTCTCATGGTCCGGAGTTTTCTCAACAACCAATGGCGAAATAACCAGAACAATTAGTTATTCGCTAATCTCAATTCAAAGCTTCACTGTATAGAGTAAGTTATAGCGAAATGTAAAATATTTAATTATTCTGAACTTAGAATAGTAGAGAAATTGAAAGAATAAAGTTCAGAGTCAATATCGATTGAATGATAAATGAATATATAGGTACTTGCATAATATAATTCAAAATAACCGTCACTTGAACAATAAGTGAAGTTAGGGATACTTGCCTGGTATGCTCGATAACCTCTTACTATAACTTTGCTTATAAATGCTGGCTACTATCTCCGTCTAACACTTGATTGCACTCCTTGCTACTTGATTCTATAAACAAAAGAACTATCTTAATTGACAGAACTAAACTCAATCGACGTAACTATACGTCTTGACATCTACCCCATCGTATATAACTAACATGGCATTTTAAAACTGTAACAGATAGCATATATATCACGTAACACGTAATCATGGTATTCATATAACACGTACTCACATATTTCATGTGACACATAAGTCAGATCATTAAAAGGTACGTCTCAGTGCGTTCAGAATGAAAATTAGGTCAATATTAACATTTATCGATCAAATACCGACTCAAACTGATACACAAATCAAATGACATTGCAATACAAAAGACATTAGGTCTTAAAAGTATTTTTATTGGAAGCGCAATATTTTTCTGAGTCTGTACGCGTTCGTTTCGTATTAAACGGACGAACGATTGATTTATTATAAATTTTTAAACATTTTTCGGAATTAAAACGGGTCTCCAAATCATTTAATAATTAAATAGTAGGGCTCGAACACCTGAAAATAATTTTATAAGAATTATCGAGCCTGAAAAATAATTTAAAATAATATTTTAAAGCTCGACACTATTTTTTGGAATTTTTAAATCAATTTTAAATAATTAAATCTAATTAATTAATCAATTAAAATTAATTAATAACTAATTAAATTAATTAATCAATTAATATTTAAATTAATTGACTAATTAAATAATTAATTATCAACTAAAATTAAATAATTAAATAATTTGGATTTATTTTTGAATTAAAAATAAATTTTCAGAATTAAAATAATGATTTTCAAAATAAAACTGAATTTTGTAAATAAGAAAATGAATTTTGAATTATTTATAAAAGAAAATTCCACAAACAGTTTTCAGGGTTTAGGGTTTGGGGGAAAAAGATCAAAAACGGGTCACCAAAAAAAACTAAAACGGGTCTCCATTAATATCCCGGGTCGGGTATGAACACCGACCGGTGATTGCAGGTTCTGGCCCGGAAAATTTTCCGGTCAAGCTCCGATGAGCTCCAAAACAGTTCGGTTTATACAGAATCTCAGTTCGAAATTAACCTACATCGTTCCAGGATCTCAAATCAAACAACAACAGTATCTAACTATCCCTCCACAAGGATCTAGATCGAAGTCGGGACAAAACCGGCGAATAACTCCGGTCAAACTACCATCGCGATCGAAACAGAACCAATAACAGTGATACCTAGGTCAAAGCAATCCTTAAATTCATACAAATTCGACCTACCACTTATAATTAACACCCGAAGAGAGTTATGGCCGGAAAATTAGAAAACGACGACGGCGCCGTCGCTTTCCGATGAACAGCTATCCAGGTTCAAACAATCACAATACATACATGAATCAATAGCAAATTAAACGATCTATTTACATACAACATCAAAATATAGAAACGATTCACAGACATAATAACCCCAAATTCGACAATCATAATCGAAAATCGAAATTTCAATTCGATTCACCTTTGATAAAACTGATGATATACGAAGACTAAACAGGTTCCAAGCTTCGTTTTGATTACTAAAGCTTCAAAAACAGAGTTCAAAATCACCGGGAATCAATGAATCAATTCAAGAACATGATGAACACAAACCCTAACCCCCACACCTTTCTTTCTAATTTTTTATTATATTTTATGAAAATAAAATAAAATAAAATAATATAAACTGCTATTTATATTTATGTAGAATCAATACCCCAAAATAAATTAAGGGTGTTTTTATTCCTTAATTATAATAATTAGGCCCAAAAAATAATAATTACGGGGAATAATTTTAAAAGCGATAAAATACAAAATTAATATCAAAATTCCCCGAAAATTGCGAATAATTTAAAAATGTAAAATAAAAGGTATTTAAAATACGAATAATTTTATAAAAATAAAAACATCGATTTTGTGGGGTTTGTCGTCCCGGTGGGGTCCCGGTTCGTTGATTTTTGAAAAACGGAAACGATCCCTAAATTACTAGAACATTCCGAAAACATGTAAAGTATATTCAAACGTGCATAAAATCAAATAAAACAGATATCTTAATAAAGACGCTGATAAATACGCGTCCCGATTGCAGATAGGTTCATATAATTGTAGTTTAAATATATATTAATCAACCGAAAAATTTTCTGGCCCGCACAGAAGCACACATAACAGTTATAACATCTCATATCATGGCATTAATCACTTTAAATTTATAAAACACACAATATTTATTTATTTAACAAATAATATTCACATAATTTTCCCCGGATATTACATCCTTCCCCCCTTAACAGGATTCTGTCCTCAGAATCAGCCTAGGAAAATAAATGAGGATACTTGGATTGCATTTCGCTTTCCAACTCCCAAGTCGACTCTTCAACCTTGGGATTTCTCCACAAGACTCGCACTAAAGATACAGACTTATTCCTAAGTACTCTTTCTTTCTTATCTAAAATCTGCATTGGTTGCTCTACAAAAGACAAATCTGGCTGGATCTCGATTGGCTCATATTCTATCACATGATTCAAATCAGGCAAATAACGCTTCAACATTGACACGTGGAACACGTTGTGAATATGTTGCATGTGAGGTGGTAACGCTAATTCGTAAGCAACCTTTCCCACACGCTTCAAAATCTCAAAAGGGCCAATATAACGCGGACTCAGCTTTCCTTTCTTTCCAAATCTTGATAAACCTTTCCAAGGAGAAACTTTTAATAGCACTGCTTCACCAACTTCAAATTCCATATCTTTTCTGGTAGGATCAGCATATTTGCGTTGACGATCTTGAGCTGCTGTTAATCTTTTCCGAATGAGTTCTATTTTCTCCTTCATCTGTTGAATCAATTCTGGACCCAAAATCTTTCTTTCACCAACTTCTTCCCAACATATTGGAGATCTGCATCTTCTCCCGTACAAAGCTTCGTAAGGCGGCATTCCAATACTGGCATGATAGCTGTTGTTGTAGGAGAATTCAACTAATGGCAAATGCTCGTCCCAACTACCTTCAAAATCTAGTGTACATACCCTTAGCATATCTTCAATAGTCTGAATCGTTCTTTCACTTTGACCGTCTGTCTGCGGATGATACGCGGTACTCATGTTCAGCTTCGTTCCGAGACAATCTTGAAAACTTCTCCAAAATCTTGAGTTAAATCGAGGATCTCTGTCTGAAACTATGGATACTGGAACTCCGTGTCTTGTCACAATTTCTTTAAGATATAACCGTACCAATTTATCCATTGAGAATCTCTCGTTGATAGGAAGAAAATGCGCTGACTTCGTCAATCTGTCGATAATAACCCAAATAGCATCATGATTTGCCCTGGTCTTCGGTAATCCAACTACGAAATCCATCGCTATATGCTCCCATTTCCATTCTGGAATGTCCAATGGTTGTATCAGTCCACTGGGCCTTTGATGTTCCGCTTTGACTCGCTGGCAAGTGTAACACTTACTTACCCATTCTGCAATTTCTTTCTTCATGCTTGGCCACCAAAAGTTTTCTCTTAAGTCTCTATACATCTTCGTACTCCCGGGATGAATTGAGTATCTGGAGTTGTGAGCGTCTCGAAGAATTTCATCTTTCAGCTCGGCTATGTTGGGTATCCATATTCTGGAAGAAAATCTTAATATCCCTTTATCATCCTTTTGACTCCCTATTTCTTCCCCCGTCAAACTGTCTCGTTCATGGCTCATAACTTCCTCCTGACATCTTCTTATCTTCTCTAATAATTCTGGTTGAAAAGACATTACACACAATACCTCTGTAGACATACTTGGAATGCTGACCTCTATTTCTAGCTTCTCAAATTCCCTGATCAATTCCTCTGATGAAATTATCATGTTTAACCTTTCTTTTCTGCTCAGAGCGTCGGCCACCACATTTGCTTTGCCTGGATGATAGTTAATAGTACAGTCGTAATCCTTGATTAGTTCTAGCCATCTCCTCTGCCTCATGTTCAATTCCTTCTGGGTAAAGATATACTTCAAACTCTTGTGGTCCGTGTAGATCTCGCACTTTTCCCCATAAAGATAATGCCTCCAAATCTTCAATGCAAACACTATAGCTGCCAATTCAAGATCATGAGTTGGATACTTTTCTTCATGTGGTTTCAACTGTCTTGAAGCGTAGGCTATCACCTTGTCATGCTGCATCAAAACACATCCCAGTCCTTTGTACGATGCGTCACTATAAATTACAAAATTTCCTTGTTCATCTGGCAAGACTAGCACTGGAGAAGATACTAATCTATTCTTTAATTCCTGGAAACTTTCTTCGCATTTCTCATCCCATTCAAATTTCTGGTTCTTCCTGGTGAGCTTTGTCAATGGCGTAGCTATCTTTGCAAAATCTTGCACGAATCTTCTATAGTAACCTGCCAGTCCCATGAAACTTCTTACTTCCGTTGGTGTTTTTGGCCTCTCCCAGTTGATTACGGCTTCAATCTTTGCTGGATCCACTTTCACTCCTTTATTGCTAATCACGTGCCCAAGAAATCGTACTTCTTTTAACCAAAATTCACACTTGGAAAACTTTGCGTATAACTTTTCTTGTCGTAGTATCTCCAGAACTATCCTCAAATGTTCTACATGCTCCTCTTCTGTTTTGGAATAGATCAAGATATCGTCTATAAACACGATCACGAATTTGTCCAAATACTTCTTAAATACTCGATTCATTAGATCCATGAAATCTGCTGGTGCGTTGGTTAATCCAAATGCCATCACTAGAAACTCATAATGCCCATATCTGGTTCTAAATGCGGTCTTCGGAATGTCTTCAGGCTTGATCTTTAGTTGATGATATCCGGATCTTAAATCAATCTTAGAAAACCATACAGCGCCTCGCAATTGGTCAAACAAATCATCGATCCTTGGTAACGGATACTTGTTTTTAATGGTTAGCTTATTCAGTTCTCGATAGTCGATACACAGTCGCATACTCCCATCCTTCTTTTTGACAAACAGTACTGGTGCGCCCCATGGGGATACACTGGGTCTTATAACTCCTTTCTCCAAAAGATCTTGCAGCTGAGATGCCAATTCTTTCATTTCCACTGGTGCCATCCGGTACGGGGCTTTAGAAACTGGTTCTGTTCCGGGTGCTAGATCAATCGCAAATTCAATTTCTCTGTCGGGAGGTAATCCTGGTAGATCATCTGGGAAAACATCTGAAAATTCGTTGACAACTGGAATCACTTCTAGTGCTGGAACTTCTTTACTGGTGTCTACCACATGGGCCAAATATGCTTCGCAATTCTGACGCAATAACTTCTTCACTTGAGCGATCGTTAAGAACTTCTTCTCTTGCTTATTTCCTCAGAATATCACCTTCTTCTTATTATCCAAGGTCTGAAGTCTCACTTTCCTATTCTTACAATCAATCTGGGCGTTATTTTCTGACAACCAATCCATTCCTAAAATAACATCAAATTCTCCCAACTTAAAAGGTATTAAGTCGGCATAGAAATGATGTCCTCCTATCTTAATATCGCACCTCGGGCACACTCGGTCGACGAAAACTTGATCCTTATTAGCTAACTCTATCATTAATGCTTGTTCTAACAACTTAACTTCGCAATGCAGTTTATCGACAAAACTTTGAGAAATAAATGATCTTGTAGCTCCAGAATCAAATAAAACTTTAGCATCTATGGATTTGACTGGAAGCGTACCTGCCACCACGTCTGAACTCTGAACAGCATCCTTCATAGTCATATTGAATGTCCTAGCCTTTGGCTGGTCCTTTGTTGGTGGTCCTTCAATCCTTGGCACATTAGCAGTTGGTTCAATTGTCTGGCAGTCCCTGGCAATATGCCCCATCTTTCCACATTTAAAGCACACTGTCCCTGATCTTTGAGCTGTAGTCTGACTTCGACACTCATTAGCATAGTGTCCCTTCTGATTGCACTTATAACACAACACATTAGCCTTACAAATCCCAAAATGCCTTCTACCACAAAATTTGCACTCTGACACAGGTGGACGATTGGGTCTCTGCTGATTTGAATTCTGAAAACGATTGCCTTGTCCTCCATTTCCTGATTGTGGTGTCTTGAATCCCACATTCCTATTACCCTGAAATCCTAGCCTTTTGTTGAAACGGCCCTGAAAATTACTTGACTGCTGACCTCCCTCTGAGGTTTCCATTTTCCTTTTCTTCCCATCATTTCCTTTCTGAGACATATCATTCCTACTCTCAATCACCATTGCCTTCTGAACCATTGCCACATATGAAGTCAACTCAAACATGGCCACTCTGTTCTGAATCCAAAACTTCAATCCCTGTTCAAATCTTCTGGCTTTCTTTTCATCTGTATCAACCTGGTCTGGCACGAACCTTGCTAACTCAGTAAACTTAGCCTCGTACTCAGCCACGGTAAGATCACCCTGGGTCAGGTTCAAGATCTTAATCTCCATTTGATTCTTCATATACCTCGGGAAATATTTCTCCAGGAACAACTCTGTGAATCTCTCCCAAGTTATAAACTCACCTCCTTCCAATGCTCGCGTGGATTCCCACCAATAGTTCGCCTCGCCCTTCAAAAAGTAACTTGCAAACTTGGTCTTCTGCTCAGCTCCTGCTTCGACCAATTCAAAAGCCTTTTCCATTTCCTTGAGCCATGCATTAGCTTCCACAGGATCAGCACTTCCCTTGAACTCAGGTGGCTTCACTGCTTGAAACTGCTTAAAAGTCACTGCTGGTGGTGCTGCTGCTTGCTGCTGTTGTTGCTGTTGTTGCTGCTGCGTAAGATGTAACATCTGCTGCTGCATCAGTCCCAACATCTGGATAATTGCTGGATCTGTACGACTCTCGGTATGATCCTCTCCTGAATTATTCCTTTTCTTTGGAGCCATTATTCTGGTAAGAGAACAAGCAACATATATAATAATCTGTCAAGCATTGTGTCAAATATGTAGCAATTCCTTAGCATATTAAAGTTGGAAAACACTATCTCTTCTCAAAATATCATAAACTTGCTACCATATTAACACAAGCGACATGATTATCACATAATCCTGCTTATTATCTCGAGAATAATAACATAAAGAAAATTTACTCCGAATTATCCAAACCTTTTAAATCCTTGCTCGAAATCTTAACTAAACCAACAAAATAGCAGGGCAATGACACAAGGCCTAAAGCTAAACGCAAAACAGGAAACCTAAACAACTTAACTATAACCCAGCCCAATATCCTAAATTTAATCCTATAAAAACTAAATTACACGCGCCTATCTTATGTGATCTTCCTATGACTCATCTATGACAATCCTACGCCTGTTTCAGTGACCATAACCTGTAGCTCTGATACCAACCTGTGACGCCCTCCAAACCCGGGGTCTAGATTTGGGGGTCACTCGCCAATAAACTAAAATAAAATAATCACAGCGGAATAATATAATAAATACGACCCCTTTACCTGCACTGGATCGATCACAGGTTATAGTATGGAACAGGCACTACTACAAATCAAGTGTTATTACAAACCATAGTCTAATTAGTTTTACAACTTATTCAAATTTTATTACAAACCTCTAAACTAATTAAGTATCCCAAACTGTCTACCTGGAAACACACCAACTATTTACAAACACATAACCTCTGGTCAGACCTGGAACTTAAGCTTGCCCTGGCCTAGCTGAAAGAATCAAGATAAGAAACAAGTATGAGCGAAAGAAATGCTCAGCAAGTAGTAAATAGCTTATGATTTGGAATAACAACAGTATATCTGATGAACAAAACCAACTACAATAACTGAACAGTATCAAAACTGATATAAATTTGATAATAAACAACATTTGCAATATATTATGTTTTGGGATTGGAATCCTCGAACGACGGTGTGTTGCCGCCGGTGATCAGCCGCGGAGCAACACCGGTATGCCGAAGCATATCCAACTAAACAAAGGTACCCAAGGCACATATCGACCTAGCAAGGTGTTATATCCCGTATAACACATAGCTCACACTGGACTGCCGCCACGGCCTCTTACGCAACCATCCAACCCATAAAAACAATTTTCTGTCAATGGAGTCGAATCAAATGACATCCTTAACCACATAACTCCCCATTTCTCATGGTCCGGAGTTTTCTCAACAACCAATGGCGAAATAACCAGAACAATTAGTTATTCGCTAATCTCAATTCAAAGCTTCACTGTATAGAGTAAGTTATAGCGAAATGTAAAATATTTAATTATTCTGAACTTAGAATAGTAGAGAAATTGAAAGAATAAAGTTCAGAGTCAATATCGATTGAATGATAAATGAAGATATAGGTACTTGCATAATATAATTCAAAATAAACGTCACTTGAACAATAAGTGAAGTTAGGGATACTTGCCTGGTATGCTCGATAACCTCTTACTATAACTTTGCTTATAAATGCTGGCTACTATCTCCGTCTAACACTTGATTGCACTCCTTGCTACTTGATTCTATAAATAAAAGAACTATCTTAATTGACAGAACTAAACTCAATCGACGTAACTATACGTCTTGACATCTACCCGATCGTATATAACTAACATGGCATTTTAAAACTGTAACAGATAGCATATATATCACGTAACACGTAATCATGGTATTCATATAACACGTACTCACATATTTCATGTGACACATAAGTCAGATCATTAAAAGGTACGTCTCAGTGCGTTCAGAATGAAAATTAGGTCAATATTAACATTTATCGATCAAATACCGACTCAAACTGATACACAAATCAAATGACATTGCAATACAAAAGACATTAGGTCTTAAAAGTATTTTTATTGGAAGCGCAATATTTTTTTGAGTCTGTACGCGTTCGTTTCGTATTAAACGGACGAACGATTGATTTATTATAAATTTTTAAACATTTTTCGGAATTAAAACGGGTCTCCAAATCATTTAATAATTAAATAGTAGGGCTCGAACACCTGAAAATAATTTTATAAGAATTATCGAGCCTGAAAAATAATTTAAAATAATATTTTAAAGCTCGACACTATTTTTCGGAATTTTTAAATCAATTTTAAATAATTAAATCTAATTAATTAATCAATTAAAATTAATTAATAACTAATTAAATTAATTAATCAATTAATATTTAAATTAATTGACTAATTAAATAATTAATTATCAACTAAAATTAATTAATTAAATAATTTGGATTTATTTTTGAATTAAAAATAAATTTTCAGAATTAAAATAATGATTTTCAAAATAAAACTGAATTTTGTAAATAAGAAAATGAATTTCGAATTATTTATAAAAGAAAATTCCACAAACAGTTTTCAGGGTTTAGGGTTTGGGGGAAAAAGATCAAAAACGGGTCACCAAAAAAAACTAAAACGGGTCTCCATGAATATCCCGGGTCGGGTATGAACACCGACCGGTGATTGCAGGTTCCGGCCCGGAAAATTTTCCGGTCAAGCTCCGATGAGCTCCAAAACAGTTCGGTTTATACAGAATCTCAGTTCGAAATTAACCTACATCGTTCCAGGATCTCAAATCAAACAACAACAGTATCTAACTATCCCTCCACAAGGATCTAGATCGAAGTCGGGACAAAACCGGCGAATAACTCCGGTCAAACTACCATCGCGATCGAAACAGAACCAATAACAGTGATACCTAGGTCAAAGCAATCCTTAAATTCATACAAATTCGACCTACCACTTATAATTAACACCCGAAGAGAGTTATGGCCGGAAAATTAGAAAACGACGACGGCGGCGTCGCTTTCCGATGAACAGCTATCCAGGTTCAAACAATCACAATACATACATGAATCAATAGCAAATTAAACGATCTATTTACATACAACATCAAAATATAGAAACGATTCACAGACATAATAACCCCAAATTCGACAATCATAATCGAAAATCGAAATTTCAATTCGATTCACCTTTGATAAAACTGATGATATACGAAGACTAAACAGGTTCCAAGCTTCGTTTTGATTACTAAAGCTTCAAAAACAGAGTTCAAAATCACCGGGAATCAATGAATCAATTCAAGAACATGATGAACACAAACCCTAACCCCCACACCTTTCTTTCTAATTTTTTATTATATTTTATGAAAATAAAATAAAATAAAATAATATAAACTGCTATTTATATTTATGTAGAATCAATACCCCAAAATAAATTAAGGGTGTTTTTATTCCTTAATTATAATAATTAGGCCCAAAAAATAATAATTACGGGGAATAATTTTAAAAGCGATAAAATACAAAATTAATATCAAAATTCCCCGAAAATTGCGAATAATTTAAAAATGTAAAATAAAAGGTATTTAAAATACGAATAATTTTATAAAAATAAAAACATCGATTTTGTGGGATTTGTCGTCCCGGTGGGGTCCCGGTTCGTTGATTTTTGAAAAACGGAAACGATCCCTAAATTACTAGAACATTCCGAAAACATGTAAAGTATATTCAAACGTGCATAAAATCAAATAAAACAGATATCTTAATAAAGACGCTGATAAATACGCGTCCCGATTGCAGATAGGTTCATATAATTGTAGTTTAAACATATATTAATCAACCGAAAAATTTTCTGGCCCGCACAGAAGCACACATAACAGTTATAACATCTCATATCATGGCATTAATCACTTTAAATTTATAAAACACACAATATTTATTTATTTAACAAATAATATTCACATAATTTTCCCCGGATATTACAGCCACTCAGCCACTTACGCATTTGATGGACTCCCACTGAGCCACTTACACTTTCATGGACGCCCACTGAGCCCATGTTGCTTATGCCGACTCAATAGATGGACTTACTTCCCGAACTTTGGGTAAGTAATCAATTCATTTATCAAAACAGCAACCTCGTTGCGAATATAAAATACACCACAGAGTCGAATCCCTCAGGTTTTGAGCGAATATTTAAATCCCCTTCGAAAGGAAGATCTTAAATACAAAAATGAGTTTTGGGATCCGCTCTAACTTTTAGAAAATCATTTTGAAGACTCGAAAACATTTTTAAGAATGTTTGGAGTAATGCTGATTTAATAAAATAAATCAGTCCCAATATATTTAGAAAATATATAAATATTATTTAAATAATATTACCATAAAGAATAATCTTTATAAAAATAATTGAAGTAGAAGTTTTAAAACTCATACTTGGAATGGATATTAATAACCAAAGATATACTTACACGAAAGTATGATCTTTATTTGAATAATCGAAAATAAGTTTGATTATCGAAACATTATTCTTTAATAAAATAAAGAATATTATTTAATAAATAAGAGGAGTCATAAGTCCACGAATGAATATTCAAAATAATATTCATAAAATAAACGGAGTCATAAGTCCTCGAATGAATATTCAACTAATAATATTCATTAATTAAAATAAACAGAGTCATAAGTCCTCGAATGAATATTCAACTAATATTCATTATTTAAAATAAAGTTATCAAATAAAACTTATTCGATTAATAGTTTTGAAAACTATATCAATATATATATAATATACTCGGGAACATCGACTCCCGATTTTAGAAAATATTCACCTTTGGGTCCCCTATACTAAGGGTATACGCAACTACTGCTTATCTCTAGCATAGGTATTATGCAACTATAAGCATTTGAATCAACAATTAGATATCAAGATTACGAAACAAGCATGCATATATACCATATCAACATGCTCCAATATATCGCAAGATTTGCTAATAACAATCATGCACTTATCACAAGATAATGCATATACATATATACATCACAATAACAGTATAACGGGTAGAAAACTTGCCTGAGCGACTGGGGGTGGTAAAAGGCCTGGGACGAGCCTGGTAACCTATAAACAACATATAAGTTGGAATTAAACCAAAGTCGCTTAAGAATCTATACTTTAACCAAATAGACTCTAACGTTCGCTTCTGTGCTTAACGATTCACTTAAGTCGCTCGAGTACCCTAGGCTCCACCATTTTTAATAAATTAAGCATTACGAATTTTAAGGCATTCTTTCGCGAGTACTTTACCAACTTCCTAATCCACATTACATAATTGTTTCATAATCCAATTAGTCTTTTGGGGCCATAACCAAGGTTTCAAAGTAAGGCGAGGGGTAATGGTCCGTTCGCGAAACGCCGTTACTTAAAATGGTCGTTTCTCCTAAACCGTACATCGGATTCAAGCGAACCACATATCAAAACGAAGCTCGTAACATGAACTATCTAATCATGGCAATGGTCAAAACCTAACAGTGAATTCACGGGTCTTGATGTTAAGAACAAAAGCAGTCTAAGGTAAATCGGGCATTACGACGGCTATGTTTACGTGATTACCAAATTTGTACAACTCCAAATCAATCACCAACCAACTCATAACCATCAATACAACAAAACTTCACCTAAACCATACCACATCAGTCCATAAAATCCAAGTTTTTCAACTCAAACAACCACAATCAAGACCTATGAACTATAATCAAGCTTCAATTACCAAAACACTTCCAAATCAAACCAAACTACTAATAATCACAATCTATGCTTCTCATTTCATAAAACCAACCATTAAACTTACTAACAAATAAAGTAAAGGCTAGGGTTTGAAGTTTATACCTTCCTTGGGAGGTGTTAAGTTGCTAGGAAGCTTTAGGGAGCCTCCTACAAGCTTGATCTTTCCAAAGAAATCAAGAACACAAAGTTAGGCTTTGAAGTTTCTAAAAGTCTGATTGAAAGAACTGTAAAAATGAGGGTCTTACCATGCTTATTTGGACGAGACTTGTGAACAAGAGTTGTAGGCCATCTCAATACCTTTCCAACGATCTATAGAACACAACATTTGAGTGAGAAATGAAGGAGATACAGCAGTTTTAATGTGCTGGTTCTGTTTTGGCCGAGAGCAATGGAAATGGGGGAGGAATTGCTTTTGCTTTCTTGTGTTGGTGGAATAATGTGGTGGATAATGATGGGTTGTCTTGATATTTTGCTAGGTTAATAATAAACAAAGGAGTTAGTGGAAGATGATCTCATCATTTGCCATGTGTTGGTGATTTGTGGTGAGATGAGATCATCCCTAGTTAACTAGATAAGTAACTAGTCATTCCTTCCTAACTATCACTTGGTTTCTTGTTTGATCAACCATCCACTTGCCTTGCCACTTGCAAAGGTATTTACAAGAGTCGTTATTCATTTCTTTGTCCGGTTATCACTCAATCTCGTTGATCGTTTGGTTAAATACCTTAATGGTTTTATTGATAAAATCTTCTTGGTATTTTTAATACCTAAGTTAATTCTCCTTTATAATCCTTGAATTTAAAATCCTTCATCTTAATATTAATTCCTTAAATCCCTTAATGTCTGGTGGAAATCTCGGGGAAAAATAAAAGTGCTCGTTTTCGAAATCCGACGGCTTTTACATACACTTATTTTCTTTATGGAATACTAATACGATCTTAGAATTTCCATAACAGTACTCCTATATATCGTGGTATGATAATTTTTATTAATCAGCATTGTCAGCAAAAGTTACTATTCATCCGGGTTTCAAAAATTTCCAAAAAATTGGGGTTATGACAGTCTCCCCTCCTTAAAAGGATTCCGTCCCGGAATCAGATAGAAAACAGTTGGGGATGCTTTTCTAGCATTGCACTTTCTAAGTCTCAAGTAAATTTTCCCACATTGTGGTTCTACCACCAAACTCTGCCTAGTTTGATAACCCTTCTCCTAAGCACTTGTTCGTTTTCGATCTATAACCCCTTTCTGGTTGCTCCATATAGGTTACGTCTGGTTGCATGTCTATGCGCTCATATGGCCCTATTTATCTGGCATCCGAATTATACTTCCTTAACATTGATACGTGAAACACGTTATGAACTTGCTACATGTTCGGGGGTAGGGATAGCTCATATGCTAACTTCCCAATACGTCTTAATACCTCAAAGGGTCCAACAATTCGTGGGCTTAGCTTTCCTTTCTTTCCAAACCACATCCATCCTTTCCAAGGGAATACCTATAACAACACTAGGTCTCCTACTTCCTATTCTTTGTCCTTTCATGTCAAATCAACATACTTCTTATGTCCATCTTGGGCTACTACCAGTCGTCCTCTGATTAGATCTATTATATCCTTGGTCCTTTGGACTACTGCGGGTCTGAGCATCTTGCGCTCTACAACTTCATCCTAACATAAGGGAGATCGACATTGTCTTCCCTCAAGGATCTCATAAGGCGATACCTCGATACTAACATACGATCGATTATCGTAAGAAAACTCAATCCGCGTTAAGTTATCATTCCAAATTTCTTTCAAGTCTAGTGTACAGACTCTCATTATCTCATCTAGATCTACAGCTTTTGCTTCTCAATACCCACTCTTTTCCAGTTCGTAATCGTTACTATCTTCCGTACCAAATTTTATACCGATTACACTTTTGCTCGTTAGCGTTCTATAACCTTTTAATAATCACGTCAACCTTAGTATCACGAATGCATTAGAATCGGAATACCACCATACTTGGTACCACTTCATCTCTAGCTGCCTCCATCTTCGAAAGCTTGGTCCTTCATATAGAAGTAAAAGAATTTATTGAGAGATCACTATGATCATGAACACTTGTTACATTGCATAGTTAGTACAGAAGGTGGCCGGCCTTTAGTACTTGACAAGCAATTAAACAATAGATGGTATCCTACTAGGCTTCTATCACACAGATAGATAGTCATTCGGCAATACCTCCCCTTCTGGAAGGGTTGTTCTTCTCAGCTTATATGAAATGAAAAGGAGAGAAAAGAACGAATTGAAGAGAATTGTATATATGTAAAAATATACTGCCACAAAATATCTGGCTTGAAATCTACCTCTGAACTATAGAGGTTTGTCATAGGAGAACAAAACATATATGTATATATATCAACATCAAGTATTATAACATCGCAATTCATGTGCCTGAATATTTACTATTCCGTCCATCGTCCTATGGACCCATGCTCTCGCTCATGCTCTCGCTCGAGCTTATAAACAATCACCGTTGAAACTCCCTCGAAAGCGAAAATCGAATCTGGGATTTCATTCTAGACATCATCGTTACTAAAATTCTATGCTTGCACTGCAACCTTCCTCGTATAGTAATACGGATCTCTATTCATAAGAAGGAATAAATATTCAATAGGTAGATAATCGACTTAATTAGTCTATCAACGATAACTTATACATCACCACGACCCGATTAGTGGTACTCAATCTCAACATCCATTCTAATACATCTCTTATGGTTGTAATCGACTCATTACTCGCAGAATCATTGTTGCATTACTATGGTCCATCGTTGACCTACCGTAGTCATTCGCTTTCCTCGGAACCTTAATATTTAATCATACGGAGTCCATATTTGCTGTATCAAAATCTTTTAAGGAGTTAACATAATCACCATTCATGATTCATGAAGAACACTCCAGATCTTGACGTACATTCATGACATGAAGCAGATAAAATTGCAGAAGAGTTTCAATCAAAGCAACGATAGCAGGTTAATACCATTATTAACCATATGCCTTCAATAGAAGACTTAACTCAAAGTTTCGTTTAGTACTTCTTGAAACATGGTCCTGGCTTATCTCAAGATAGTACCTTCTAAGATAGATAGCCCACTCATGGCGATTACACGAATTAAACCTTTACCAACTACTATTATGGTTGGGTATTGCACAGTCATCAGAAGGAATGTCAATCTTCCAAACCATAATACAACCTTCACAGCTTTAACCATCATCACTGTATTCCTCTGGCACGAGCGCCTATAATTGTCCTCTTACACTTAAAGTGTCGGCCATCTCTTTGCCTTTTCCTGATAGTAAAATTTCCTTACAATCAATGTCATTTTAACCACCTCCAACTAAATTTTCTACCTCATTTCAATCACTACTTATGTGAAAATGCTTCTCTTATGTCCTGGTGAGAAAAAAAATCACCATTTTTCTATAAGTCATTGCCTTAGTCTTTAGATGTGAACATTGCCACGACTGACTCTCGATCATACTTAGGACGTCTCTTATCTTGGGTCCTTCTTGTTTTCACCAATCTCGACCCTTATTGGATCGATCTATACTTTCTTATGGTTCAACACGTGCCTCACCTGGCATTATTATAATTACGTCATATTTCCTTCATCAAAATTTCTATTCTTGAGAACTTTGAATATTACCTTTCTCCTTGTAAAACCTCTAAGGTTATCCTTAAATCCTTCATCAGGTACACCCTAGGCACAGGGCATATCAATATACCATTTACTAATACCAGAATCATTGCCTATATACTTCTGAAAAAAATTTCCACTGATCCTTAAAGGTTGTTGTTACCTTAATCCTTTCCAATTCATAATGTCAAAACTCATACTATCCTTATTAAGGGTGAAATGCCAACCTTTATGCATTCCCCTAGGATTCATTTTAAGTTACCGATGTTATATCCTTAATTCTACCTTTAACAAGGTACATGCATCCTTCCATGGATAAATCAAGTCATATATCCCTGATAAGGGTATCTTATTCAATCATTCCCACCTCGATAGTATATGCCTAATTTTACAATAACATATGTACTCAAAATGAGGTCAATCAATATGGCCTCCAAAAGATAAGATCGATTATCCGCTTTTCTTGCCTGATTCAGTAATGATAACTGGGATGTTCTAGAAGATGTTGGTCGTGTTCAACGTGAACCTTTTAGTTCTAACTACTCGTTTACCTCTTTTATTTATCTCAACAGTCATCTCAATGTTGGGATATCTTTCGTACCTGGCGTCTCCCTTTCTGGGTATCATGCCCCCAGTCTTACACTTCACATTCTTGAAGGTCACTTCCTTCATCCAATTTTCCTAATTTCTTACCTTCTTGTCTCCTCGGTCTATCCGCGTCTCATTATTTATCCTTCGAACTATCTCAAGGTTTCCTCGCATCCTCCCAACCTACGGGGGATAAAAATATGTATCACTTATGCCTTTAACCATCAACTTTAACTCATAGTGAATCACCCTCATCCTGACGATTACATACTTTTCTATTTCTATTGTTACGAGTCTTTAGGGTTTCCTCATACCCTACTCCCTTATCATTCCTCAAACTGTATTGCCTTTTTATTTCTTTCCACTTCAGTCTCCCTTTATTTTCCTTTCTCTTACAATCATTTCATGAACCAACACAACATAAATTTTGATTTCAAACATCACGTCGTTCTGGGATTCTTGTCCTCAGAACGAATCTTGATAACTTTTACAACTTAGATTCATAATTCATCATACCCGTCCGCTTTTGTTCTGGCTCTAAAGCTTTTACACTATCTCCATAACCTTGGGAATTACTTTCTCGAAAACAATTGACTGAACTTTAATCACTTTATCATAACCTCTGGCTCTGTGCCTTCCTTGGCCTTTCACCAGCGGGTGGCCTCTCTCTTAAGAAGGTAAGTGGCAAAAAAAAATAATCTTTTGTGCTTCGTCAATCATTTAGAATCTCAAATGATTCCTCTATTTCCTTTAGCCAGGATCTTGCCTCGACTGGATCAGCTTGTTCCTTGGAACTCTGAGAGCTTAGCGACTTAAAGGTCCTGAAAGAATTTCACACCACATTATTTCCTCAGGGTGGTTTTGGGGGTAAAAGTATTAGTTTTGTTTAGGCAGGTCCATGAATTGCCTCATAGGAGTACCGTCTCGAGTCTCCTTTCCTTACTCAACTTTCTGTTTCCTTAGTATGAAATGTTTCATCCATCTCCCACAATCAGGGTTATCTTATACGTTAAAATCCTTGTTTTCCACTTCATTATATTATGGGCTCCTTTTTTCTTAATGGCGTCCTCCCTGACTATCACATTCAGGGTTTGCCCTAACTCTTATTCCTCGAACTATGACTTTCATCTAAGATCCAGTCCTTAAGCTCTTGAACATTTGGAACCCAAATTCTGTAGGGATACCTCATTATTCCCTCATCATCTTTCTAGGTATTAATCTCTTCTCCGATCATTGGTTCTCTGCCTCTATTCATCACTTTTTCTTGGCATAATATGATCTTCTCCAATAATTCAGGCTGTATTGCAATCTCAAACAGCTTTTCGGTACCGGCTCCGGTTACCTTCACTTCTATTTCCATTTTCTCAAAATCTCTTATCAACTCTCCCAAAGACATTTTCATCTTGAGTCTCTCTTTTATACTAAGGGCATTAGCCACCATTTTGGCTTTCCCTGGATGATAAAGAATCTCATAATCGTAATCCTTGATTAGCTCTAACCACCTTCTCTGGCGCATGTTGAGCTCTTTCTACGTGAAAATGTACTAGAGCACTTATGGCTTATGTAAATCTCGCACTTCTCTCCATACAAGTAGTGCCTCAAATATTTAGGGCAAAACTATTGCCATGAGCCCAAGCTCATGGGTGGGGATATCAAATTTTATATTCCCTTAATTGTCTTGACGCGTATGCGATTACCTTGTTGTGCTGTATAAGAAGCACCCTAATTCCTTATGCGAAGCGTCACTATAATTCACAAAATCTCCTTTTTCATCCGGCAACGCCAACATAGGGGCCGCCACCAACCTTTGCTTTAGTTCTTAAAAGCTTTTCTCACATTTCTCTGTCCATTCAAACTTCTCAGTCATACGAGTAAGCCGCGTTAAAGGGGCTACTATCTTTACGAACTTGAACGAACCTCCGGTAGTAATCGGCCAATCCTACCTTTGGTAGTCGCCCTAACCATAGTCATCAATTCCTCAGTGGTCCTTTATTCATTCTTGTCAGGATCCTCCACGGGATTCTTCTCAGCAACAATCCCTTCTAGGACAACATCCTCAACCGCTACATCCTCAAAATGAACATCATCCGGTCCCACAGTTAGGACGCTCTATCGGATCCACAATCTGATCTCCAATAAGTAATAAAACATCATCGCGTCGTTGCTCCTCAACCTTAGGGTTCGGAGTCCCACTACCATATACGATAATGAACTACGCTTCTATCACGATATTTATAAGGGTTCCCATAAGGGTTTTAACTGTCAGTACTACGTTATGTAGCCCGGCTATGAACTTGGCAAGAGTTCTTATTATCTTAGTGAACTTATTATCTTAACGCCACATCATCTCTTAGGTTTATAACACTTGGCTCTGATACCATTTCTGTAACACCCCCAAATCTGGGGTCGGGGATTCGGGTTGTCACGAGTTTCATTTCCCTTATCAATACTTAATCTTAACAGTCAACCAACTACTGCGTACTGTGACCCCACAATATACACACACACACCACAAGTTATAGTCTCAGAGATGAATACCAAAAATAACACAAGTCATTTTATTCCACAATTATAAATTGTTACACCTTAAAAGGGTTTCTGAATAAATTTACATTTCTTTGCCATTATTACAATTCATAAAGATATATAAGCCTGGTACATCAAAAGTTGAAAGCCTAGCCTATTGGTAGTTCCTACCTCAGCTACAGCGACATCAACGCCTATAGGAAACTGCGGAACGTTTCCTATCCGCTCGCAAATTGGGAGCTTGGTCATGTTCATCTTGTCTGTCTGTTGTTGTGTGATGAAAGAAGAAAGCAAGGGTGAGCAACAAGCCCACCGAAATAATATGTATAATAATTAACAATATATGAGCATTCTCATAGTACTCATGAAAGTCTTGGTCAAGAAGAAATGAACCAAGTTTGTTATCTTAACGCGACCAAGTCGCAAAATATTCAGTATATATATACATATATACTTTTCACAATCTTTGAAATCCTCTGACATGTATAATATACACAGAGTTCCAGTTTATAACTGTATAAAAATATCGTTGCAAGGTGATCTCATATATTTAACCTTGTCTCAACGTTTTTCTGAAAATCTTTGACATGCATAAGATAATCATTTACTAGATATAAGTTTAAAAGATGAAGTTACAAGATACTCCAATATACTTATATCTTTTCCAAATACTACTTGAACTACCACCGTTCAAGTTATAATCAGTTTCCAAAGTTCATCACACTGATGAGACTACAAGATAAGACTTGAATAGATTCAATCTTTGAAATATCATTTGAAAGAAATGAAGTTACGAGATACTTCATTAAGTCCCGATATATATATATACACCCATATATATATACATTTCATACACTCCTTGAAAACCTCTGTTATGAAAATTATAAACAGATTTGCAATATCCAATGAATTTGGAAAGGAGAAAACTTTGGCATAAACCTGATATCTTGCTGATCAGGCAAAGATACCAATAAGTAACCTTTTCTACTAGTAGATGGACGAATTCCCAACTGGTCATCACCCTGGCCGCAATAGGACCTTATGCTGGACTGCCACTCAGCCACTTACGCATTTGATGGACTCCCACTGAGCCACTTACACTTTCATGGACGCCCACTGAGCCCATGTTGCTTATGCCGACTCAATAGATGGACTTACTTCCCGAACTTTGGGTAAGTAATCAATTCATTTATCAAAACAGCAACCTCATTGCGAATATAAAATACACCACAGAGTCGGATCCCTCAGGTTTTGAGCGAATATTTAAATCCCCTTCGAAAGGAAGATCTTAAATACAAAAATGAGTTTTGGGATCCGCTCTAACTTTTAGAAAATCATTTTGAAGACTCGAAAACATTTTTAAGAATGTTTGGAGTAATGCTGATTTAATAAAATAAATCAGTCCGAATATATTTAGAAAATATATGAATATTATTATTTAAATAATATTACCATAAAGAATAATCTTTATAAAAATAATTGAAGTAGAAGTTTTAAAACTCATACTTGGAATGGATATTAATAACCAAAGATATACTTATACGAAAGTATGATCTTTATTTGAATAATCGAAAATAAGTTTGATTATCGAAACATTATTCTTTAATAAAATAAAGAATATTATTTAATAAATAAGAGGAGTCATAAGTCCACGAATGAATATTCAAAATAATATTCATAAAATAAACAGAGTCATAAGTCCTCGAATGAATATTCAACTAATAATATTCATTAATTAAAATAAACAGAGTCATAAGTCCTCGAATGAATATTCAACTAATATTCATTATTTAAAATAAAGTTATCGAATAAAACTTATTCGATTAATAGTTTTGAAAACTATATCAATATATATATAATATACTCGGGAAGATCGACTCCCGGTTTTAGAAAATGTTCACCTTTGGGTCCCCTATACTAAGGGTATACGCAACTACTGTTTATCTCTAGCATAGGTATTATGCAACTATAAGCATTTGAATCAAAAATTAGATATCAAGATTACGAAACAAGCATGCATATATACCATATCAACATGCTCCAATATATCGCAAGATTTGCTAATAACAATCATGCACTTATCACAAGATAATGCATATACATATATACATCACAACAACAGTATAACGAGTAGAAAACTTGCCTGAGCGACTGGGGGTGGTAAAAGGCATGGGACGAGCCTGGTAACCTATAAACAACATATAAGTTGGAATTAAACTAAAGTCGCTTAAGAATCTATACTTTAACCAACTAGACTCTAACGCTCGCTTCTGCACTTAACGATTCACTTAAGTCGCTCGAGTACCCTAGGCTCCACCATTTTTAATAAATTAACCATTACGAATTTTAAGGCGATTATTTCGCGAGTACTTTACCAACTTCCTAATCCACATTACATAATTGTTTCATAATCCAATTAGTCTTGGGGCCATAACCAAGGTTTCAAAGTAAGGCGAGGGGTAATGGTCCGTTCGCGAAACGCCGTTACTTAAAACGGTCGTTTCTCCTAAACCGTACATCGGATTCAAGCGAACCACATATCAAAACGAAGCTCGTAACATGAACTATCTAATCACGGCAATGGTCAAAACCTAACAGTGAATTCACGGGTCTTGATGTTAAGAACAAAAGCAGTCTAAGGTAAATCGGGTATTACGACGGCTATGTTTACGTGATTACCAAATTTGTACAACTCCAAATCAATCACCAACCAACTCATAACCATCAATACAACAAAACTTCACCTAAACCATACCACATCAGTCCATAAAATCCAAGTTTTTCAACTCAAACAACCACAATCAAGACCTATGAACTATAATCAAGCTTCAATTACCAAAATACTTCCAAATCAAACCAAACTACTAATAATCACAATCTATGCTTCTCATTTCACAAAACCAACCATTAAACTTACTAACAAATAAAGTAAAGGCTAGGGTTTGAAGTTTATACCTTCCTTGGGAGGTGTTAAGTTGCTAGGAAGCTTTAGGGAGCCTCCTACAAGCTTGATCTTTCCAAAGAAATCAAGAACACAAAGTTAGGCTTTGAAGTTTCTAAAAGTCTGATTGAAAGAACTGTAAAAATGAGGGTCTTACCATGTTATTTGGACGAGACTTGTGAACAAGAGTTGTAGGCCATCTCAATACCTTTCCAACGATCTATAGAACACAACATTTGAGTGAGAAATGAAGGAGATACAGCAGTTTTAATGTGCTGGTTCTGTTTTGGCCGAGAGCAATGGAAATGGGGGAGGAATTGCTTTTGCTTTCTTGTGTTGGTGGAATAATGTGGTGGATAATGATGGGTTGTCTTGATATTTTGCTAGGTTAATAATAAACAAAGGAGTTAGTGGAAGATGATCTCATCATTTGCCATGTGTTGGTGATTTGTGGTGAGATGAGATCATCCCTAGTTAACTAGATAAGTAACTAGCCATTCCTTCCTAACTATCACTTGGTTTCTTGTTTGATCAACCATCCACTTGCCTTGCCACTTGCAAAGGTATTTACAAGAGTCGTTATTCATTTCTTTGTCCGGTTATCACTCAATCTCGTTGATCGTTTGGTTAAATACCTTAATGGTTTTATTGATAAAATCTTCTTGGTATTTTTAATACCTAAGTTAATTCTCCTTTATAATCCTTGAATTTAAAATCCTTCATCTTAATATTAATTCCTTAAATCCCTTAATGTCTGGTGAAATCTCGGGGAAAATAAAAGTGCTCGTTTTCGAAATCCGACGGCTTTTACATACACTTATTTTCTTTTATGGAATACTACT